>NW_022199614.1:141764-256629 GCF_009176525.2 Contarinia nasturtii | reverse complement strand
CAATTTTTTTAATAAACTCTACACACCTACAAACGTACGAAATGTACTGCACTGCAGTAATAATCCACAACTGGAATCATCAAGACCTAATTATTATCTAATTAGTTTGCAAGGCTACAGATAGCACACTTATGTATACTAAATCAAGCCTAGCTATTTAGCTATATTGTTACATTATCTTAATACCAAATGACGTCGATGTTTGTTCATTAATTGTCAAGCATATGCTCGATGATATTTCCAAACTGCTCTTCCTCCCAAATGTCTTAGCCGATATCCGCTACGTTTTACTACTCGTCGTAAAACTCATGGAACCATTCGTCATACCAATTATCGTCTTCATCGGCGGGCTCATCATGTTGCTGGACATGAGGTGGTGGTCGTGGTCGTTTCAGTGATTGAAGATGGATTTCTTCACCGAACACCTCACAATGGCCTATCATTGAAAACACAACGAACCATAAAATAAACATTAGAGTTGTCATGAATTCGTACTTTATGGCATTTCAATGGTCTCACCTTCTTCATTTGTTCTATTTGGTACATCTAGAGTTTCATCCAAATCTGAATTCATATACCCGTCCCCAAGACCTCGAAAGTTATGATATTCGATTCTTTGAAAAAAAATGATTTTTTTTAATTTGACCAGATTTTCATGGCAAATCTATCCGAAATGAACAGTAATCATCATTTATTATCAGAATTTAGATACTGGTGAAGTTTCAAGTGATTTGGATGACTATTGAACACTTTTTATTGAAATTTTTCGAAAGTGAGCTCAAATTCCGATGAAAAAAAAGAGCAACATGATTTTTTTTTTTGTATGGAGTTATTGTTGTAATTAAAACAACAATTCTATGTAAAAAAAAAATCATGATGCTCTTTCATTTTCATCGGGATTTTTGCTCACTTCAATCTAGACTCATTCATTTTTCAACGTTAAAATAGATAAAAAAAGTCACATTTTTACATTTTGTTTGCTAATTTTAATTGAATACAAGATACAAGAGCAATAGTCTTGAATACAAGACTACTGCCACTTAACAGGTGGGTTTTTTTAGTAAATATGAAGGCAACAGATTTTTAGCATGAAAATATGTAGTCATACACAGTTGTTCACGTGTCGATAATATAATCAAATTTATGTATTCTATTATTTGTTAACTTTATTGTGTTTCACGTCATTTAGAAAGCACTGCGGTGAAAATACAAAATTGCTATTCATTACTTGGAATATGAATAAACATGGTATAAAGAAAAAAGTCAAGTTCATTGCGTTGCGACGAGGATTTATTGCGATGTGAATGATTGAAAACTATGTAGCTCAGTCGTCATAAGTATATGGTTGTCGAGTTCAAATCTTTGACATATACAAATCCTCGCCATTTGCGAAAAGAATTTCTGAGCGAACGCGTAATATATATTATACTCAATTGTGTTTCCCAAAGAAGCTTATATCGTCAAAATTTTTGCTTTCAATTCAGTCGCGCGTATGAATCACATAAAAATTATTTTTAGCCATAGCATTTCATTTTCACGCGATTTGCCAGCCTACTTTTTTACATTTCAAAATAAAACTGCGAAGTCTGAAACTTGTGCCAAAAAGCAAATCCCAAAATTCATGGCATATATTGTGTTGTGCTGATTTCATATGGACAAAATTCACTCTCGGATTTTGTTACCAGTTTCTTTTGTTTAAAAACAATTAAGCTTACATGTCCTTTTTGGTTAGTTGTTAAAAGTGATACCTTGATATTGGACTTTCACTGGTCACATTCGTGGTGTGCATTTCATTTAATTACATGCAAATTACATAGCATATTGGCCCATTCAAAATGGATCGTAATTCAGTCCCCTAATTTATATATTCAAATACCATTATCGGTTGTCCGTATCCGCATAAATGATAATTATTTCTGCGATATTTAATTTTTATTTGCTAATTGTGACATTTCATTTCCACGAATAAAAACTAAAACGAAAAATAATTGCATTGTATTGTATCTTCTATGCCAATCAATTAACAATGTATTGCACTAATATCCTGTTACATTTCATGTGACTAAAAATTGGTATTTCTTTCATTTTGATTTTTTTGATATTTCTTGTGAAATATTTGAAAGATATTTAATTATTTCCTTTTATTTATATATTCATCTTATGATTTTATTATTATTTTTGGTTAGGTTGACAAAATTCAAATTAAAACCAACTAAAATTCTGCATTGGAAATTAAACATCAAATTAAATGACAATGTTTATTCAACTTTCAACTTAGTTACAGCACTTTCAAAAATGACGAAGACATTTATCATTTTATTAATTAAATCTCTCGATCTAAATAACGTAATCTATTAACATTGTATGAAAAACTCGAACAGCATCAGATAAAACTAGAAGTTTGAATTAAATCGTTGACAGCGATATTTGTTGTTGACGCTTGTTAATGAACTCATTTAAATGCAGAGTTGAATCACAGTTTATTCATCGGTATAGTCGTCGTCATCGTCATAGAGATATGAAGGTCCTATCAAACATTTTTCAAATAATCGAAAGGCTTTATGTAATGATCATTATGGTGACTGAATGTCCCCATGAAATGCACTACATTTTTCCCAATCTTTGACATTAAATTAAAATACAATTTTATCTCAGCACTACTTGATGGCGTCTCATTTCAAATCATAAATGTCAAAAAAATTGGCATTGTGACCGAAAATAAAAGTTTCGATTTCAATATGTTGTAACAGAACAGCAAACAAAGTAGAAGTGTGAAGTGTTATCAATGTTTGAAAACGCTCCGCGTTAATATGCTGTGTATTGTATTAGCCATCTATACTACAATTATTCCGGATCTTGCGCAATAATTTATTGTATTGACCACTTTCCGAGATGCTTAAGGTCTCATCTAGAATATTCACTAAAAGATATAGATCTTTTATAACGATGTCTTAGATTTTCCCAAACACACTTCATCGAAGACCGCTATTTTTAAGCTAATTCGAGGCGTTCATTTCCTCTGCCTGTACGACCACATGCAAATTCAATGGACCACTTCTAAATGATCCTAGTCAATGGAAAGAGTCCAAACAATACCGCCAAGCTTAGTTTTGGTTTCGCTGATGAATACAACAAATAAAAATTGGTAGTTATTCAACAAATTAATTTCGATTTTTTTGCATTTCAACAAAAACACTGGAGGTTTGTCTCTCTCAAGTGCTTTAACTTTTGGGTCAGTGAACGGATTTGGCTCGAATTTCATCAGCATTCCTAAAAATGATGGGACTATATGAAAACATAGAGATTTGATCGTTAGTGGAACCCCCTGTCGTTAGATAGCTTACTTATCAAACACCCTAGTATATAGTTTCTTCCGACAAGGACAAACATATATGTTCTATTGATTTTTATTAGGAAGGTTTAACGTCACAAACACTTTTCGAGATGGATTTCACTCAAATACACTCTTGATTCTAGACACGATCTTTGTTTGAATGAAAACCAAAGCAGAAAAACATCTAAAGCCATTGCGGACAGGTTCAATTCAACAGATTAATTTGCATCGAAACCTCTTCAAAACTTTACTTTGAAAAATTCTCATGTTACACAGCAAAACAAAAAAAAACACTGTTTGCCGATTCATAACATCTATATCAGAAAGTTTTCACCTCAAAATAGCACAGTAACAAGAGTAATTTGATTTTTTTAAGAAACCTCCTGGAGCCGCGCATCACCAAAAATTATTATTAGTTATAGTCATGTTTCTATGACCTTCCTACAGAGGTTATAGGGGTACGATTTTTGATGCTTGAAAAAATGTCAAAATCGAACCACTCTAATATACATGTACAGTGCTAATTCTGCTATTTATTGCTAATTTCGCTATTTTCTTCATGTAAATTTCCCTATTTTTTGCTAATGTGCTAATTCTAATTCGCATGGATATCCCCTAGAGTGTCTTTAACTCTCATATTATCATTATTATTATTTATAGATTGGTAGACTGATTCATTCGTTCGATTACCACACTGTCGCCATTAAAGGAACAACATCATACCAATACGTTTTGTAACCACCACGCGATTGTGCTTATTTCGATATAACACGCTTTGGGAAAATTGCTGTGGATTATCACTAAAAGAATATTTGAGGAAATAGAATTCCTATTACGTTTGAAAAATGAAATCAGCACAATTTTCGTATACTCGTTTAAATGTATATATTTTTCTCTCTCGAACGCACTAAAAACTAAGCAATACATCGAATAGCTTTTATCTGGTTGCAAACAACATAAATTAAGCTAAGAGATATCGATTTATTTTAATTAAATTCTGCGTAATTGTTAGTTGTGACATAAAAATATAAATTGTAATGTTCCGGAAATGTTTTGTGGCATGCGTATAATGTTAATGTTGACATAAGTTTATGATAGCGATTTTCCATTTGCCGCGATGATTAAACGAAATATTTTGCCTGTGGCACGCGATTACTTTCGCTCTCTCTCTGATGGCAAAACAGTTTTCAAAGTCAGTTAATTTCAATAGTTTGAGTTTTGAGCACATAAAAACTATAAGTGACATGCAAATTTGACATATTATTAACGTTTTGCATGTGGTTTCAATCCAAACCGCTCGAATAGAAAATTTATTGTGTATTTATTTGCGAATATTTCTAATACACCACTACCTATAAATCAAAGGAACTCTGAAAAATACAGTCATTTGAATCCAATTGTACCCGGGTTTATAGCAATACAGACAACATATGAAAGTTTTTTTTAGCTAGAGTATTCGATGCGCTCCTGTTCCCACTGCAAATGTGGATGCGAAATAATATGTGTTGTTTGTTGTGGGTTATTGTGTCAGTGTGCTTTGAATAGATTTTTCAAGCAAAGCCGATCTACAGTGTGCACTCATATGCACCATGTTTTTTTTTATTTGGATGAAGTGCAGCGTAACTTAAATAGGTTAATGTGCCAAGGCATCATTGAGCAAAAGATTGTGGCAATTTTTTCTTCTTCTATAAACCCAACGTTTACAGCTGTTTCCCTTGTTACGTATTGTTTTCCATACAAAATTATCACCGCAAAACTTAATTTAAAGAAGCGAAATTAGTTTATGTGTTTCAGCAAAATATTTGTTTGTGGAATTTTATTATGTGTGCATGTGTGTGTCAAAAATGTTCTAAATGAATCAAATTAACTGCGTTTAATAGAAACTTTCCTTTTTTTCGCAGTACGCAAATCGATTGGAACAACAAAACGAAAAAATCAGTGGACGACATTTGCAACGAATTTTACAGTACACTATGACACCGTGCAGACCTTTACCGACTTTTAAAAGGACCGATTGCATAGTTCACAATACAGATTGTGATGAAGTTTATCCGAATTTATATGTAGGAGATGCAGCTTCAGCGAAAAATAAGGCGTTCTTAAGACAGATGGGTATAACACATAAATTTACTTTCTTTTGCAATTTCATTTTCATTATATGTTTCCATTATTTGATTATTTCCTTACCCTTTAGGTATAACGCACGTACTGAACACGGCTGAAGGTTCACGATTTGGACAAGTTGATACAGGTCATGTCTACTATCGCGATGTACCACAAATTAGATACATGGGCTTTCCCTTAACAGATCACCCGAGCACTGACATTTCGAGATACTTTTATATAGCAGCCAAATTCATTGACAATGCCATCAGTAGTGGAGGTCAGTTTCCACGTATCAAATATTACAATATATAATAAATAATGAACATTATTCTTTTTATGGAAATCATTTTGACCATTTTTTTTCTTTTCAATTTCAGGAAAAGTTCTAGTTCACTGCCAGGTCATTATGATAATTAAATTAATTTTTCAATTTTTATTCAATTTCAACTTTCATTTCGTATGTATTCTCTTCTTTATTTCGTGATTGTTTTTTTTTTCTTCACTTTTAGATGGGAATATCTAGATCAGCTACATGTGCTATTTCTTATCTGATGATTTATCGCAAGATGACGGCCGCCGACGCTATACGTACGGTGCGTTTACGTCGTGATATTCGGCCAAACGACGGTTTCCTTCAGCAGTTGGCCGACCTGTGTAACGAGCTGCGAAGAGAGAGGCAATACTCAAACTCATTTTATTAAATTTTCTTTTTGTTTTCCCATTTTCAAATTGAATTTTCTATCTCCGGATTATTACCATTATTTTATGTCACACAATTTACTTGTAACGTACTTTGATTAAATTCTTATTTTGATCGCTGGAATATTTTAATAATTTTTTTCATTCACGTAGTTGAAATACTGAAACGTTTCTTAATGAACAACTGCAAGAAAGCCCTAAACAGTCACACTCTATACCCGAGTGTAGGCAAAAACGTAAACCGATCGTTATAGTATCTTCAATTGAGTTTCAATTATAACACATAAATGTACATTGCACATTCTTTGGCGAAGTTGAAACAATTGGACTAGTGTTTTATTATATTCTGTTGTAAATAAATTGGCGAAGCTTTTGTAAAATTTCAGTTTAAATTTAATTTGATCAAATTTGTTAAACTCAATACAATTTCGGGCAAACCTGAAAAATGGAGTGAATTGCTTATGCCACGCAGCACCAAATCAAAACTATCGATTTGAATAGAATAATATATAATTTAAGTGGGCACAATTGCACAAACTAAAATGAATTTTATTTTATTTTTACTGCAAAAAAAAGTCAAAAGAGCTGCAATGTTATTTTTTTTAATAAGTGAAATAAAAAGCCCTAACCAAGTAAAAAATATTAAAATTTGATTTATGGGTTTGTCTTCAATCCAACTCAACACAATTCCATGCCAAAAAAAGTTCAACGAGAAAATTGAAATCTTTTCTGATTTTAATTTATTTCACATAAATTGCATTCAGTTTTAACTTTCCGTTTCCTTTTTAGTTCCGTTCAATACTCTTTACAATCAATTTTATTCAAACTGGATTTGTTTATGTTTGTTCTTTTCCATTTCTCTTCTTTTTCTAGATTATACTTCCGTGCCTTAAGTCACGGGCACATTAATTCTGTTTTGCATTACGGACGATCTTATACACCAATGTAATCGAATTTAAAACACAAAATAAAATGTTTCAAACACGTCATAAATACCAATGAAACAAAACTGAATTGTTTGCTTTGTTTCAACCCGAAACCTTTTTTTTCTACCATTGTATGAAATTGCAAGTACAAATGAACGGCAAAATACACACACAAGAAACAAACAAATTTCACTACTACTGATAGAATGATGAATATCGTTGAGGTTGGGGTAAAGAAATAGAATTTCTAATATTTTCTGAATCTTTTTACCTATTTTTTCATCAAATTTACATTTTTGTACAAAATACATATAATCGCTAGATGATGTACATGTTTTGCTCAGACCATCTAACGTTTCTCCGAACGTTTCCTTTCAATTTTTTTCGCTTGCTTTTCACTTTTTCGCATTTAAAATTTTGTAAATATGCTTGAATTTCATTTTACGTAGCACTTTGATAATGTTTTAATTCGTTTTTTGTTAAATTAGTTTTATTGACGGTGAAAAAGTATTGTTATTTTGATTGGTTTTTTCAACTGATAGTTTGTTTATCTTTGAATATTTTGAGACGGTCGATATAAAAAATGAATTCACTGATTCATCTATTTTTTCGAATTATCCAAATCAATGGATGAATTTTGTGGATGAATGAATTTAAATGAATGGTCAATGGTGAAATTTGTAAATATGCTAGCATGAGATTCAGTTCTGAATGAAAACGCTGACAATGAGCAATTGACTAATTACTTATTAAAGTATACGTTTTGACTCTCAAAATCTCAAGAGAGGGTAAACCAAAGATTTAACCGGTGGTAAATCTTTGAAAATTTTGCATATATATGGATTCAAAAATAACTCCAACATCGAAACGTATGTTTTGAAGTAAATATAAGCTCATTGAATTGAATGTTCAAACAATTCGATAGGTGACAAAAGACATCATTTAATACACAATATTTTAAAACAAAAATTCAAATGACTATTTTTGAAGAGATTGACATTTTTTTGTTTATTAAATTTTACAGTTCTTCCTTTTTTTTTCTGTAGAAGAACTAGTATAGAAAGTGGAGTTTGCATTTTGTTGTTAAATCTTCGAATATTGTTGTTTTTATTTTCACGCAGAATGCCAGCAATTGCACGCACATCCGAACTAGCTCCCATGGATTTTCCCAGTCGAAAACCGAAATTGGATCAAGTTGGGCGAATGAAGTCACAATGTTACAAAGCATTAATGAAAGACCTATTTTTCAATCGATAAATAAATCTTAGTAATGTTTTTTTGAAGCAAACACCCATTGTTTCCCATACGTTTTGTTCATGTATTTAAGTGTGTTAGACATAAGTTATTAAGAAGATAAACTAAATGATTTGATCTACGTTAAATATAATTTGGAGGATGTATACATATATAGCGATTGTCACACAGATTGAGTACTTCAAAACTTCTGATACATCAAGATACATGAATCATTCGAATTTTACCCCAATATAATTGCTATGAACTTCAAAAAAATAGTACGTGGAAATAAGTGACCTAGTCATGTCGTCTGAAATTTTTTTAATTATGCAACGTCATTATCTTTTATCTTCACCAAAATTCAATCCACATTTACATTAACGTTGGTTAATATTAAACTTACTTTTATCTTTGCACAACGAGATCAATTGAGTAGAAAAAAAAGACCTCCTATTTGTTGTGAATTACATTTCTATCTTAAGGGCACTGAATGATATACGCTGACTATTTGAAACATGTTATATTTTGTTATAAAAAACGTGCTAAAAACGAACATTCATTTTTATGTTGCTCTGGTAAATGTTCAGGAAAATTGTCTTTTCAATTAAACAAAGTTCATTCGGTATGAAATTCCTACAACACATCTACAATGAATGAGGACCGCTTGTCATTTATCCCAAGGTGATTTTATATGAAATATCGCAGATGAAAACAGATAAAATACTTCTGCATACGAGAAACAAATTTGAAATATATTTATTTAAATGTAGGACAAGAAAAAAAATGTTGTACCAAATTTGACAGAAAACAAATCCATCTCATTTATGAGATATATTTTATTGAATAAAACGATACTTATTAGAAAAAACGAAGTGAAAAACTTTTGTATTCATTTTTACCATTGTTTTAAAATTACAGATATTGTTATTTTTAAAACATACGTGGAAAAATATTCGTATTTGAATCGGTTTGAATATTCATGGCATCAAAAAAAAAAAATTGTTGAAGCAACATGTTCATACAAAAAAAGGTCGCGAATATTCTAGCCGTTTGTTGAATACCTGCCTTTTCAATTATTTTTCGATTACGTAGCTATGTAAATCGAATTAGTAAAGAAATTGTTATTGCAATAGAAATAAAGAACTTAGCAGAAGCGATAGCACAGACATTTGCAGAAGAAGGTTGATGTTTGTTGCAGCCTGATTCTTTGCATTTTATGCATTTTGCATCATTTTGTTCACATAATTTTTTGCTCTCGTGTCGATCACTCCAACAGCCACGAAAAGTGTTTCGTTCTATAAAAAAATCCATTTTTTAAATTCATCTTAATTAAGTCTTCAAAATAAATCTACCTTTATCGAAATAGGAATAGCATTCGTCTTGACTGGAATAAATCTCACACACTTTTGGTTCCAAATTCTCTTTCAAATCATTACAATTTTCATCTCCTTGACACTGTAAACACTTTAGACGACCACTTGGAAAGATGATGTTGTTGCACGAATCGTCATAGCATATTGTGAACCCATTTGGAAATTTTTCCCTATCAATTTTTATATTTTTATATTTTCAATTTAAATAATTAAATATAATACATACATATCATGCTTTTCATTTGTTCCCCACATACGGTGCGTAAAACCATTTTTGTCAATTCCAACTAAACATGAGCTTGATTTTTTTGAAACATCTGTGGTTTTAGTCACTTCCTGTGGTTCGGCACAATTTGCTTCAGGTTCTTCATTACAGTCATAACAAATTCGATGGCGAACCACATTCATATTACATTTTTCTTCATGACATACGACGCAATCTTCGCTTACTTCATATTCTAATCGCGTTGCTTCATCTAAATCACTCATGCATCCCTTTGTGACGCTATTATTTTTTTCCATGTGATAGCATCCAAGTGAATTAAGTGATTTTATTGGACATGTTTTCGATGATTGTACACTCGGAAATTCATCCACCTTATAGTTTTCGTTATAGCAATGTTCTTCAAAAAATGCCTTTCCATTGCAAAATGATTTATCAGAACATAATGAACATTTGTCAGGATGTTTTTCGCAAAATTCTTTCGATTCTACAAATGGATCGCCATTTTTGAAGCATCCTCGGACAAATATGGCATTTTCATTGACGTAAACGTAACAGTATTTTTCGCTTGTGCAATTTATTTCTTTGTTTGGTTCTTTTATACATTCTTTTTCATTACGTTTGGCAATGCAATCAAAACATTCTACGTTTGTGGAATACCCTTTCACTAAATTTTAAATGCTTTTGTTAGAAATATGTTATTACACTTCTTATAACAAGAATCTTGTGAACTTACCAATGTTTCTACTTAAAAAATATATAAAAATACACAACTTCAATTGGAATAACATTTTGTATTTTTTTAAAGAAATTTCGTTGTGAAATAAAATTTTGTTATAAGTTTTGCTCTTTATAAATGTTTTAAGCTTCAAAATAATGAATCATTTTCAATTATCACAGATAAATATTGAGGGTATTCCTTAAGTAAGTGTATTAATGGATTATTTGAGATAGTGTCACGATATCGACTGAAATAATATTTGTTAATATGTTGAAATACAATTTTTACAATCGCAAACAAAACACTCCAAAAATTTGCCATTACTGCTGCACCGTTGATTACGATAATTTTATCAAAAATAACTGGATTTTTTCAGCCGCTGAATGAAATGATATTATTTTTTTAAACAACGTCTAGACTGTGGAAATTATTTTTGATTTCAAACTTTGAAATGAACAACCCAGCGAACAAAATTGTAACGTTTTTCATCCATTTTAACGGAGATTATGTGCATAGTACGAATTCCAATGGAATGACTTCCATTTGTTTCATTCACTTCCAATACCATTTCGTTATTAATAATGTAAACCAGTCTATGTATTTCGGATGGATATCCATCCGAGATATTTTAGAATATCTGGATATTTAACGCAACTGCACAGAGCCAGAGCTGTGTGCATCACACATATAATCTACGGTATGTCGCTACACGTAAAATACAGACACAGTGTGACTGTGTACGTGCGGCACTTGATACACATATACGTCGCGACATACCGTAGATTTTATTTGCGACGCACACAGCTCTGGCGCTGTGTAGTTGCGTTGAATATCCAGATATTCTAAAATATCTCGGATGGATATCCATCCGAAATACATAGACTGATGTAAACACAGCCCAATACGTTAAATTTGATTGTAACGATTCATTTGTTGCTAAATAATAGAAAAATAAACAATCCGTTTGAAGAGAGATTCCCTTAAGGAATCAAAAATAAAACAAACAACATTAGCATATGTTTCTAAAATAAAAGTTTAATCAAACCGATATCTTTGTTCAACATCTCGAAAAAGCAATTATGGTTCCTGAAATCATGCAATCAAATCATGCGTTATAAGTTTTCTTCTTGGTCAACAAATGAAATTTATGAATTTAGCTAATTTGTTTACCTTTTTAGAAAATGGACGTGGAAAATAAATTGAAAGAATTATAAGCAAATCAAAGCAACTTTTCTTTGATTTTTTCCGGTTTATTGTTTGTTCTACAGACATTGTTACTAGTTTTGAAATAGGGACCATTAATTGTAGTAATGTTGTCACTGGTCATTAGTTGTGATTTATTTTTGTTTATATCTCGTTTGTCGTACTATAATTACGGGCAGTATCGATCGTAGTTCTCTATACACAGTGCAACTGTGAACATTGAAGCAGGTGTTTTAAAATTGTATTTGTTAATAAACAGAAATTCATGTGATACAGAGCATAATTTATATTGAAAAAAATAAATAAATAAGCATTAATAATTTGCAAAAAATAAAAATGATTAAGCTCAATGCATTATTTATTGTGATTTCTATATTAGTAATTCATGACGGCAATACATTCAATTTATCACTTAAACCAAACATCATCTTGCGTGAGCCAAATGTAGCAGGCGTTGGAATACCAAAAGTGCGTAGCTCATATTTTGGCCTTTCTTTAAATCTCAAACAAAACAGGTACAATTTTGTGAGCAATGAAACTGGTGTATCAACATTTTTTATAAATATATCGTGATTCATTTTATAGTATTTTAGTTGGTGCTCCACGAGCTCAATCAACATTAGAAACGCAACGGAATATAAACGAAACAGGCGCCATTTATAAATGTAGTTTTAATAAATCGGCAAGTGGAAACTGCTCACCATTTGTTTTCGATGCGTTAGATAATTATGATGAAAGCAATGATCAATATACGTTTAACAATGAAAAGAAAGACTATCAATGGCTCGGAGCATCGATGGATGGCAGTGCAAGTGATACTGAGAAATTTGTGGTTAGTTTGAAAGAAAACAAGAATTAATAAATAATCAATACAGATAAACTAATAATAAGTATTAGTAATAACAATATGATCAATTTCAGGTATGTGCTCCGCGTCTAATTTCAGATCAATCATTCAAAAATTCGCATTATTTAATGCATGGTATATGTTTTTGGACGTCAAATACATCATCTAGTGAACCTTTAAATGTAAGGCGAATAGCACCGCTTCGTTTTCGTGCCAAACAACAATTCAAGCGAAATGAGGATGACACTTATTTTTATTATATATATGGGGAACAAGGCGTCAATGTGCATATTACTGAAAATAATGAAGAGATTTTAATCGGGGCACCAGGAATATTCGGTTGGAAAGGTTCAGTTATTCGTTACAAAATCAAGCCATTAGTTGATGTCGGTGGATTGAGCCGTAGAAAAAGACAAATTGATTTAGATACAGCTGAGTACGGCAGCGACATTCCGAACCCAATGTTATTCAATCAAGAATATGATTCATACTTTGGTTTTGCTGTAGCATCGGGTTATTTCGATAGTGCCGAAAAATCAAAGCTACTTTATGTGGCCAGCGCACCAAGAGCGAATTTACAATTTGGTGGTGTTTACATTTTTGACATAATTGATTACAGTGATAATTTCACTACTTCTGAAAGAAGCATTAAAATTTATCAAACATTTTCGGGTCAACAATTTGGAGAATATTTTGGATACAGTCTTCTCACCGAAGATTTCGATAATGATGGTCTTACTGATGTTGCCATTGGAGCACCCTCAAACTCAAAAACGGGATATCATGAAAACGGTGCTGTTTACATCTATAAAAATTTGGGAAATTCAATGAATTTTTCATTACATGCCATTTTGCGCACGGAATATGAATTTAATGGAAAATTTGGCATGACTATGTCCAAAATTGGCGATATAAATCAAGATGGCTACAAAGGTAAATTGAATTGAAGGATTTGCGACTTAGAAAGCAATAAAAATAATATTCTTCTCTTTTTTAGATCTAATTATTGGCTCACCATTCGAAGAAAATGGCGTTGTTTATATTTATCATGGTAGTTCAAATGGTCTATCAACCAAATACAGTCAAAGAATAATTTCTCCACAAGGTGGTTCATCACTAAATCAAATTATGTTTGGACATGGACTATCAAAAGGGGCTGATATCGATGGAAATCAATATTTGGACATTGCAATCGGTGCACCGAATGCAGAAGCCGTTTACATCTACAAGGCTTATCCTGTAATCCAAATTAATACTACAATCACGCCAATTAGTCAAGAGATTCAAATCACCGACAAATCATTCAAATTCAACGTGTGTTGGCTATACGAATCAACATTCCCCATTAATTTCGATGTACATTTTATTGCTACTGTCAAACTTGACGGACAATTAGGCCGTGCCGTTTTTCAAGATAGAAAAAACGAGTATGAAATTAATAGCAAAATCACGTCGGACGAACAGTGCATTATGCTGGAGGCGTTTATTACTTTTTCTTTTGCTGATATCTTTCGACCTATCGAACTTGAAATGACCCATCATGTGATAAATAACATACCAAACAGTGACAACACTGAACCAAGTGAAACACAAGGTAATTAATACTAATTTCAAAAGTATCGATTATCTATGCGACACAGTGTCTGTGTGCAAAAAATACTAATGTGTGCACATATTTTGTAGAGTTCTGTGAAACATGCGTTGCAGTGAATCCAAACGAACAAAAAAATGTCAAAAACAAAATTGTTTTCAATACTGGTTGCAAAAATGCTCGTTGTACGGCTGATTTGAAAATACGAAGCTCATTAGAAAATGTGCAAAGGTAATGAAAATTTGTGAATTATTTTCCGCTCTCTTGCATAAAAGTGTGTATTTCTCAACAGTTTACCGTACATTTTGGGAAGTGGTTCGTCTTTGATCATTGTATATAACATTGAAAATAGAGGTGAGACTGCTTATCTATCGCAAATTCGTATCAAATTACCAGATTTGGAAGTTCCATTCACAAAAACCCCATCGAATTGTAAATTTTCCGAAGCTACATCGAAGTCAAATGTTATGGAATGTGATCTTAAATCCCCAATGTTTAAAGGGGATAAGACATCAATTAAAATAAGTATTGACACAACCATGCTTAATCGTGATGAACTAGTTATTAAAGCCAATGTGTTTAGTACGGGAGACGAACTAAATGAAATTGACAACGAAGATGAACATATCATTCGTTTGGCAAAATTTAGTGATTTGGAAATATTTGGGTGAGTATAAGAATATTTTTCAAGGTTTGAAAATGTTCAAGAATAATCTATCAATTTCATTTGTTGTACAGCCATTCCACTGAAAATCATCTTATACTACAAAAAGACATCGAACGAATGAATATTTCACACATATTTGAGGTACACATACATGTTGTTAATATATATGTAGATAACATTCGACATATTTATGTTATTCCTTCATTTATAGATTCGTAATAATGGTCCCAGCAATATCAATCAATTGGACATGTTGGTGTTGGTGCCTTTATCTCATTACAATTCACTGACGCTTAAGAGAGAAAATCTCATTGATATCAATAGCATATCGATTCAGAAAACCAATAATCAAAGTCAGAGTCCAAATGATGGTCAGAAATTGAATATCGAAACATCATTGTTAAATATTGGTTCTGAAATTATGGAAAAACACGATTTGGACATAGTCAATCGACAAGCTTTGACAAAAGATTTCACAGAAGGCCGAACGCGCACATCTGTTGAAAATACAGATAAAAATCGTAGTATAAATGATCAGATTTTATCAATTTTACCTTCAAATCGAACAGTTTATTTCGATTGTGAAGATAAAGACCAAAATTGTCTATTGGGAAGGTTTACATTAACAAATGTTAAAGCAAGCAATACACCAATTTTTATTTCGATAAATTTCACGATTAATATGATAAAAGTGGCCAGCATTTTATCTGGGAAACGTGACATTTTTGTGATTCGAACAGCACTTGAACCTGAGCTTACCTTTAGCAAAGGGTGGGTTTTTCTTTTTCAAAGAACTAGTAGTTTCATTTTATACTAATTTAATTTTTTTGTAGATCCAATATCCAGGTTGTTAAAAATCAACCGTATTTAGTTATATCCAAATATAACGACAATTCAACCCCATTCTGGATTTTTATGGCTTCGATAATTTGTGGCATTTTATTTCTTATTCTTGCCTCGTACGCATTATTCAAGGTGAAAAATACAACATTTTATATGCGCTCCCACATGTACTGATGATTTTCATTTTTTTTTTTTTTTTTTTTTTTTGTAGTTTGGATTCTTCCAACGTGGCAAAAGAGATGAATTGGCAAAATTAAAACGACAGAGTGAAATGTTATCTTATTGGGTAGTCCCGGGTGATGAAGAATATTGTGATTAAGGATTGATGACCGTAAAATCTACAATATAAAAAGATTTTATGCCAATATAGTGAATAAAATAGCGTGTTTTATATAATTACATACATTTATTGAATTGTATTCATATTTCATATTCACATTGGATTTGATGAAAAATTCTATAAATTAAAAAAAAAAGAATGATTGTAAAATGTCTTATTAGTTCAATCACAATTGTTTTTTTGCCAATTATATTAATATTATGCTGGGTACGGTGTTGGTCACATTTATTCATTCAACCCGAAAACAAATTATAAAGCATTGTGGACTTTTATGTTGCATATTCTTGTAGCACTAGTTGCCAATAATCTTCAAATATGTATTTGGTAAACTTGACATTTTCAATCGATTTAGCTTACTTATGATTTACTTCACCTCAAATTTTTTTTTAAATATTCTTTTCATGCTCTTAAATAGTAATATATGTGTAAAACCAAAATTTAGTCTTCCAAGTTGCTTTTAATTTCGAATCGTTGCAATCGTCTCCTTCGTACTTCGCAAATTGGATCGTTCGGATCATCTGTTGGATCATTTCGTCCAATGTCTTCGATAGTTACAACATTTCCATCGATTTCCAGTGTCTCAACTGAACTCTTATGTGATGTTGATGGACCGGCTTCGTTATCGGTAATATTTGATGTTGATGTTGTTTTCTCTTCGCTTGTGTCCACAACATCAGATGTCGTTGCCTTTTGTGTTTCCGATGCATTTGGTGCGGTCGATGGTGTCGCGGCTGTTTGCAGTGGTGGAAATTGCGCTGATATCATTGAATATTGATGCATCAACGCCACAGAAGCATCCATCATCACTTGAATATTCTTCAGCAATTTGATACGTTCTTCCACATTTTTTCGTTCGTTTCCCTCAAGTAGTCGTAGCTCTTCATCGGTTAATTGATCCAAATTGGTTGGCATGGTGGGCGGTGGAGTGAGCGCAAATGCTGGTATCGGTGGTGGTGGTGGTATTGGTGGAACCGATGCAAATGGGTTAAATTGAAGAGGATTCGCCGTAAATGGACTCACGGCAAATGGATTACCTGTATTCGATTGAGCATTCAAAATGTTTGCAAATGGATTTGGATCTATGCAAAATGATAATAGAAATGTTACATAAGAAAAACTAGAAAATGAAAGAATATTAAAACTAGAAAACTTACGTGCATTAAAAATATTGTTTGCATTATTGTTGTTATTTTGGACATTCGCATTGGCAGCAGCTGTGTTGGCGTTTGCTGCATTTGGTTGATTGTTATTGTTATTGTTCAATTGATCCATGCCATCATTTTGGCCAACCTGATCTGCTGGTGAGTTTGTATTGCGTAAAATATTCAAACGACATGTGGGGCAAGTTTGTTGACGTTGAAACCATGATCGTAAGCAAGCGGTATGGAAAATATGTCCACATGGTAATTTCTTTGATGTATTAACCATATCTTCTCGACAAATGATGCAAATGTTATCGGACATTGCCAATTCTTCTGGTGTTGCATCTGGGTAAAGTGTATTCATGTTACGAATAGCACGACGTGATAAAATTACATCATTCAATGCTTTTTTGAAGTTTCTAGACACAAATGAATACAGTATAAATATAATTAGAACATGAAATAATTTTATAAATTAGAATGTTATGAATACCTCATCGTATAATACATTGGTCTGAATGCAAACAATGGCAATGTATATATTCGCACCATAATGATAACAAACAGAATATAGAGCACGACACGAATGAAGCCAATCACTAATTCGGTGTACAGTAGAAATACAGCCTTATTCTGGTTCAAAGATAACATAAAATCAATTGAATTGATATCATCTAACTAGAATTAAGAATCAAAGTGTGCGTACCTCCCACGGTGTGTCTGCTCTCATTTCAGCTGCATGCAGTACATATTTTATGGCAATATTTGCAATCATTGTTATTAAAATTGCGTATTCGAATCCAAACACCAGCTGCACGGTGGCACCTTTTGCTATAGTTAATTCGTATGCGTGTGAGATCATACAATAATCCAATAGACCCAGAACAGTGAGTAAAGATGAAACTCGCAGATGAAACATCATACCAATTACAGGGCTTCTTTCCATCTGTTGCCATGAAAACAGAAAGTGTTATCATAATTTGAAAAATTATTACATCAAATAGAACATACGTAATCAACGCGCTCCTCAGCTAACCAATGGAATGATTTCAGAAACAGCAACACAGTGAATAGTGCAACAAACTTTGGGTTGAAGTCATCTCGAAACACTGTGAATGCCAAACAAGTTTCAGTGAGTGCATACCAGAACCGCTCCATTAAATGCTCAAATTCAGCGGCTCGTAATGTTCCAAAAAATATCTTCGCAAAAAAAGAAGGATATGAATTCTAATCAATCAAGTTTTGAGAGGCTAAATATCATTGTAATCACCTTTTTCATTAGCTTTCCCATCATCAAAACACCAACCAGCGATTGAACGTAAATAACCTTACGTAAATAGATAGAAAAACAACAAGTGTTTGTGATTATTATGAGCAATATGGTAGTTCAAAAATGATTCCCGGAAACATTCAAATACTCACTGCCATGCTGGGATTTGATTTGGTGATATAAACAACGGATGGATAAAATTGTTTTTTCTGATAGTAGGCATTTCCAATAACAGCTGACGTTAGTAAAATACTAATCACTGACAAACCCAGTGCCCGCATCTCTACTGACATTTTATTCGAGCTTAAAACAAAAAAAAAATCAGTAAATTTTTCAAATCCTTTCGGATTTTGAATCGACTGATAGAAGATAATATGTCAACCAGAAAAATATCCAAGTAAACTGATTCTAAAACATCGAAGAAATTCTGTTAGAATCGAATTTTCTTTTTTAGTTTGATGTGTATTCGATTGGTTTGTACCACGTAATTTCTAATTTGACATATATAAAGTCTAAAAAAATTAACACATATGTGTCAAATTTCAATTTGACGTTTATGCGTATGCGGCACGATACATTGTTCAATATTTACTTTGAAACAAATTTTAAATGTAACATAAAATTTTAATTTCGATAATTTTCAGAATTTATTAATTTTTGAGTAAAAATATTTAATAAATTAAATTGGTGTCAAATTTATTTTCAACTCATTGAGTTCATAGCCACGAAGCAGCTGCCATTTGCCAATGAGTGCGTCTAATGATGTTTGCGGTGAAGTGCGTTGCGTTACGTTTTCAACGCCATTATACACAGATTCAACTTTTTGAAAGCAAAACAAGCCAACGATTATTCGGAAGAGTTCGCTAAAAATTGACACAAACAATACCAGTTTTCTTACAATAGTTCTCGATTATACTTTTCGATAAAGCAAATTGAACACAAAATGATGCGAAAAACATTGAATTAAATTTATCGCACTTATGTTTATTATTTTAGTTATTATTGCATCAAATATTTTATTGTGTTAAGTGATTTTCATTTTAGTATAAAATGTTTATAAACGAAGTGCCGAATAATGCAGAGTTATCTGCGATCATTGTCAGTGAACTGCGAGATATGTATGGAATCAAATTCAGAAAAGAGAAAAAATTGAAAAGCCAACAAGTTCGTAGTACACATCTAAGTTGCACAACGAATAATTATTCACTCTTCAATAATTTATTATATTTTTAATAGCATTCAAGTCATCATAAAATCTTCGGAGTGCCATTAAATAATTTAGAATTCACTGATGTCAAACTATCAAATGGATCGTTGTGCCGAATTCCGATGTTTTTATCTGACGCTTGTTCACGTATCATGGACCAAATTGAACTGGAAGGCATTTTTCGAAAGGCTGGATCGACTATTCGCCAGAAGGAAATTCGGGTGCGCTCATTACAATTAAATCAATTCTGCTTTAGAGTTTGTATAATCTTTTGTTTCTATTTTATAGGAAAAAATAGAGTTGGGAATTTGGGATGATTCGTATAATGTAATTGACATTGCAAGCATTTTGAAATATTTTTTCCGTGAACTACCCGATCCACTGCTGCCGCCAGGAAATTTCCAAGAAACAATACTTCGTTGTTTAATCGGAAAAAATACAAATGAACGAAAGATCTCTGCAATAAAAATGGTCTGTTTGTTACTACCAAATGTGGTCTTGAACACTTTGGTCTATTTCATGCAGTTTTTGAATTTAGTTTCACTGCATTCAACTTCGAATAAAATGTCAACAAAAAATTTGGCCATCATATTTGCACCAGGTATACAAAAAAATCTTTCTCAAAAAAAAAATCAAATTTTTTCAGATTTAAATGTTATTACTTTTCCGCACACACCTAGTGTGTAAGGTAAAGTATTGGAATCGGTCGAAAAATTAACACCCTCAAAAAACATGTTTTCTGGGTGTTTTAGGAGCCAGGAAACACGAATTTAGCGTTTTTTCTATGTCCGAATGTATGTGCGTGGTAGCCTGTACGCTGTACGCTGTACGCTGTACGCTGTACGCTGTACGCTGTACGCTGTACGCTGTACCCTGTACGCAAAAATTTGTTAACACGATAACTTTCAAAGAAGAAAAGTAATTCAAAATCTGACTTCACAGGATGATTGGGGGTGTCGAGGAATAGAAACCATTAGATTTTGAGCAACTTTGGTT
This sequence comes from Contarinia nasturtii, assembly GCF_009176525.2. Lineage (NCBI taxonomy): Eukaryota > Metazoa > Arthropoda > Insecta > Diptera > Cecidomyiidae > Contarinia > Contarinia nasturtii. The sequence continues at coordinate 235,905 of NW_022199614.1, read as the reverse complement.
GACAGAGTGACGTGTCATGTCTGGTGTGATGCTCATGGGCATCCATGGGGAAAATTCAATTTTTCTTCCAAAAGTGATATTTAATGTATGCTTAAACACTCAAAAATGTGTATTGGGGGGTTTTTGGGTACGAGAAAACCGAATATGACGCTATTTTTGCGATATAAATAACTTTCGACATACTTTTCATACAAAAAATTCAAAAAAATTAAATTTATGTATGAAATCCATGTCTGTATGATAACGTAATGAGCTGAAACTTTGTACAAGTTATTTTTATCACAAAAAAATACCTTTCCGAGAGTTTAAAGACATTTCAACGCATATTAGGGGTACCTCCCAAACAAAATTTTGGATTTTTCCCTCAAAAACGAAATTTTGTGTGGGAAGTACCCTTAATATGCATTGAAATTTCTTCAAACTTTCAGAATGTTAACTTTTTGTGAAAAAAATAACCTCTGCAAATTTTCACATGATTACGATATCATATAGGCATGACTCCGATACAAAAATTCCCATTTTTAGTAGTTTTTGTATGAAAAGTGAAATCGAAAATGATTTTTATCGTAAAACTAATGTCAGATTCAGTTTTCTCGTAAATTCTTTGAGTAAAGGATTTGTAATAAATGCATGTTGTGGATCACAGTGAGGAAAAGTTCATCTTACGGATGTAAGACATTTTATTTTTTTTCTTATTTTAATCAATCAGGACTAATGCCCATCAACGAAAGCTACGGCCAACGGTTGGTATCGCATGTGCAAATTATTGAGATATTGATCGACAATGCTCATGAGCTGGGTTTGGTGCCATCCCATTTGCAACATCGTCTTCCAAGCCTAGATTTACCCACTGATCCATTGAATTTTACGATGTTTTCTTCGGGCTCCGAAACACGACGCTCAATTGATCGTGTGAAAGTACCAGAAACTGATATCAAAAAGAAAAAGAAACGCCGCAGCGGCTCACTGACACGTAAGCTTTCTTATATACGCGAATAATAATACAAGATTAATGAATTTAATTGATAGGAATGTTCAATGGTTTTCGAAAAATTGTCGGCGCAACAATTATCGGTACATCTACAGAAAATTTAGATGATAGTCACGAAAACGAAGTCCAATCAACGCCATGCATAAACAAATCGAAAAAACGTAGAACTTTGGAAACTGGCGCTTTCAGTTCGAAAAAGAAGTAAGAAAATGATTCAACTTCTCCATTCGTCTTTGATATAATCTATTTTAAATATTTTGCAGGAAAGATGTGCTTGCCTTATTACAACCAACCGGACTAGCCGGCGGAATCTTACCATCAACACCAATGGCATGCAGTAAAAATAAGTGAGTATAATATTTTATATTTAAAACTTATAAATACAATAAATGACCATAAAAATAATATCTTTCAGGCCAACAAAGAAAAGTCGATTGAGTTTGGGTGGAAAACGTTATACAAAAAATGCATCACAGCATTCCAACGGTCCTAAGTCTTCAATTGTCTCGTCGTTGGAAAGGAGATGGAGTTTTATGGTTTCAGGCAATGGCAATGGTCCACGTGAAAATCAAAAGACATCGTTGAATACGATTCAAGACACCTCAACATCGGTCGCTCAGCCAGAACCAAATGATAAATGCGAGCAGGCGTGGGAAGCGCAAATAACAAAAAGTGAATACGAAGAAATAAAAGATCGCGTTAAAGCTATCGAATCAAGAATTTCAAAAGAATTTACCAAGCTACAGTCTTCATTGGCAAATAATTCAATTGACTCGGTTGACACAAATGACACACGCAATGGTCCGGAACGTGTTTTAGAAAAATTCGAACGAACATTAGAAGAAACGGAACTAATGAATACATCGCCAATGATGACAGAACAACTGGCTAATCACTTGAGTCGTGGCTTGAAAATTCGTTCAAGCACCGAAAACAGAATAATCAGATCACCGAGTGCACGTAAAATTGGAAATATTCGACGCAAATCACAGGAAAACGTTAGGCTTACACGAAATAAATCATGGCACCTAGGACCGAATTCGTCACCGCGTATATCAAGAGGAGCACGAATAATAAGAAAATCACCACTGCAACAAGTTACACTACAAAGTCCAAATGTTGAAAAACATGTTCAAATACCGCGTGCAAATTTAAAACGTGGTCGACCAAACACATTCGCAAACGGATTGCGTTGCACGCAACAGGCGACCGAAAACATAAAATCTGCAGAAAAAAAGTCGAATACATTCGTTGTCAGTGACAACACAACGGATAACAACAGAACAATAGATTTAAGCAATGACTTGAAAAATGAACAATGGATGTGCGCAGAAAACTTTTTTGATGGCATGCAAACTCCCGGCATGACTGAAGAAAATCCCATAAACACATCAAGAAGTAGTACAAAAACGTCAACCACAAAGGTGAAACCATGTCGAAAACGTTTAAATATGAACTTTGACATTACTCCAACAAATCAACAAAACAACTCAAATACGCCTCGATCAGCGAACAAAAATAATATTTCAGTGATCGATACAATGAAAACACCAATGCTTCCGCCACGTTTGCCATTGGTTAAAAAAACACCAGCAAAAACACCACACTCTGTTCTGGCGAATCGAAATGTTTTTACACCACTTTGGCAACAGGAGCAGCAGCAAATCGCTGGGCGAGCATCGATTGCAAGGTTACGCAGTCAAAATGCAGGTATGGTAATGGCCAAAGCGAAATTGTTCGATGGACTTGTAACGGAACAGCCGAACGTGAAAAAAAATCCACGTATAATCAAAACAGATACTCAGAATAACAATCAAAGCGATCAAGAAAATAAACCGTATTTGGATCCAAGTATTCGTAGTCGATTGAATCAATCACGTTCAGCCAATAACAGTCCTCGGCGTAATAAAGCCACCATGAGCGGTGTTCACCGTAGACAACAGCTCAGGGCACATCGTCACACGCCCATAAAAAAGACACCAATTAATCTCGATAAGAATTTATTGACAATTACCGGAAACAATCACCGTTCTCCGGCAATCCAAAGTCCACTGACCCGTCGAATCGGGATAGATGCCACTCCGCATGCCAAAGGTGCAACTATGATTGCAAAACCACCTCGACGAATTATTACCCCACAAAATAAACGAAAACCACTCTAAAAGATGCTGTATATTTTCTAAGCAACAGTTAAATTGTTAATTTCAAATAATGTCTTTGTTTGCATTTCTTAACGTTTTATAACATTCTTAGATATTTATTTGTGATTCTATGCTCATTTTTTGTTGTTGTATCCACAGTTATGGATTCCACACTGCCCAAATCAAAGAGAATACCTTCTAACAAATCGTTAAATTTATTGTGACAAATTATAATTTGAAAGAAAAGTCAAATGCGAAAATGGAAATAAATAAAATTGACGACTTAGGAAATTTCAGTTTGGTTGATTCATTATGTAATTTGTAAATTCCATGCTGTGCATTGTGGATGGTCTCCTCAATTCAATAAACACAAACTCTATTCAACTATATTGCACTGATTTCATCGTAAATATAACACTTTTTACATCTTCTATTTGATTTAGATTTTTTTTAAAGCATACTTGTATAACTAGATTTATGAATTATTGAATAAATGGTTTCATGTTTTCCTACACGAATTTTTTGAATCTGTTTTAGTTGTAAGCTGTGAACGACTTTGAAATAGTCAAAATTAGCAAAACCACGAGAAGAATACCACATGGAGTGTGAACACTTTTGAAACCATTGCAGTAGCTGATATCGCATTCGCAAATTTGCTGATGGGCAGAAATACCATGGCGAGTGTAGCATTCAGGGCGAACTTCAGTTATATCACTTCCACATTCTCGGAGTACTCGGCTATCCGGTTCCACTGTAATGATATATTTTAAATACTTGCTTTATTTTCGAACTCAATCGAATGAAGGTAAGTTTGATTTTCTATCACTCATTCCAATAGACGAGCTAATCAAATATTTACATGAATTGATGCCAATTCGAACAACTTGTGAAATTTTCCTACAATAGTTATAAGTTAGATTGGTATGCGTTGAAACGTCAGCACAATCGACAACAAATTCGGATGGTGGATATGCAAGTGCGCAACGAATGTCGACATTGCTGTTACATTCGAAACATTTAATTGTTACACCTGAAAAAATCATAATAAACTCGTTATTCGATTACTGTAGAATTTTTGAATTTTATTGGTTTTAGTTTTTAACTCCTAAAATTTGTTTTAGTACTTTGCATTCTGTTAGGTTTCAACATGTATTAAACATAAAGGTTTTCATCTGAAACATTTGTTTTGTTAAATTTTACAGTTGAATATGGTTTATCAATTTTTTATTCTTATTTTCGTGATGAAATATACATAATCTTGAATATTGGTAGTTGATCGCATGTCGCGTAAATCGTAAAAATGCATTTCCATAACACCAGATTAACTTGAGTCTTAGTTGGTGTATGTTTCGTGTGAAAATAATAAATAGATTTTTTTAACCAAAAAGCTGAAACAGACAATAGTACAATGCGATTTGCACGAGATGCGAAACTTAAACCAATAAAAACTAAATACATACTATTTACCGAAGCAGATTCAATGCCTACATTCATTTATTAGTTAAGTTTTACATTTAGTTTTCAGTTAGCTTGTTTTTTTTTTTCTGTGGATAAGTAAATATATGTGAGTGTGTCTTTTATGTCACGAATTTTTTTTTGAAGTTTGGTTGTTTTCTTTTATGTTAGATACAAATTTGTCTAAGAAAATAAATTGTTAGCTGAAATTGAATTATTAAAATGTAATGGTTTGCTTTGTTTCTGTTATGAATTCCAAATAGTTGTTATGTTTATTAATGACAAAAAGCTTAACTACAAATTTAATTTTGAAATGAATTTCAAATGAAAAGCACAAAATATGGAACATAATTGATGAATGTTGATTTTATTATTAATCTATTGCATTTTTTTGGGTTGGGATGAATGAATGATGATGTTACAAATATGTATTTTATGTATATTTGTTATATGTGGCTACAGCATATATGCACGTATAGTACCCTCGAATCAAAAAAAACATTTATTTTAACATCATACTGCCTAAAAGTGTGTCAAATAAACATATTTTTTTTAAATTTATATATTTTGTTGCTTCTGAACTCACAAATGACAACTAAAAGTCATATGTCTTTACGACGACGACGATGAATACAAATCGTGGAGTTTTCTTGTTTTTATCCTAGTTCATTTGTCTCTACATTAATTTAAACTACTGTAGATATAACATGTGGTGATAAAATTCAGTTGGCTTGGGCCAATCTTTTCAGATAGAATTCTATTTTATGTTCATTTGTGATTTTAAGTCTCAAATGATATAACCGAAATAATCGATAAACGATTTTTGAATAAATGGCATCATAAATTGATAACAGTTCAAATCAACCTTAGGAGAATAGGTTTGGTCTGTAATCAGGTAAAAGTTTTTGAAGTTTTTTTTGGTGAGAAGGAAATTATACTTGATATATAACAATGTTAATTAAAATGTAAATAAAAAAAGCGTCTCAAAAAAGTTGTCATGGGTGTGAAAACTTTTCAAATCGCTTGGTCTCTTATACGATAAGAACACAGTTAAAAAGTTATCAACTAGAACGATACAAGGGGATATATTTTTTGTATAATGTCACAACGCTCTGACTCATATATAATATTGTTTGGGTTTAACCGAAAATTCTAACTGATGTCTTGGTTTAACGATCAATAAAATCTAAATTCGAATTCATTGTAATGACTCAAGTAGCAAGACACACTACACAACGCTCTGTGACTGCGGTGGTATGTCTACGTCTAGAGCGTGCGTTTAAAATATTTACTATGTCAATTCTGGAATCAGAACTAATAAGAAAGTATCCCAAAAAAATATAGAAAACAAAATCACTCAGCATAAGTGCGTCGCAATGGCGATTGGCTTTGTCTCGGTGGACTCTTTTTCCAATGTGAATGTCTTGTTTCGTTTCGAAGCAAGTTTTTAGCTGTGTTTTGCGATGTATGTGCAATCGTACTTTTAATGTAATACAATGCCGAAAATGCCTAATAGAGCTATAAGCATGATCGGACTCTTTAACGAATTTGAGTGATTGCAATTGTCTCTTTGATTGCAAGCGCACACAATTTGACGACCACCAAAACCTGATAGTTAAAATGAAAAATAAAAATAAAAAATCACGAATTAATTAAATGTTTAGAGAGATATTTTGAAGAAAACATTTGTTCTACATACCGTGTCTCTTGTAGCAGGTGTTTTCATAGGTTCTTGTATCAAAACCGCACGAACGGATGACTCTGGTATTTGCTGGCACTGGATCAGAAAACAGTGGTGTGTCTTATGAACTTATGGTTACGCATATCAAATATTTACATTTCATTGAACTACTTACATTGATTCACTGAGAATTCGATGACCTGCAATACCTTTCGGCAGATCGTGTACTGAATTGGCTTATTTCTATCATCACGATCCTGTTTCAATGAACAATCAACAGAAAAGTTTGATGGTACTGCATCCAATTCGCATCCTTGATTGTAGTGACTGTTACATTCAAAGCATTTTATCGCTGAACCTATTTTCAATATAGCATGAATTAATTTGAACTTTGATCATCACATTAAATTTATATATTCAATTAAAATCCAATATAACTCGAACAATATGTGTTTTTTCAATTACTGCGGTCAAATCATGCAAATTAAAATAAATAATCATAGATTAAGTGATGTAAAGCTGAAAATAAAATCCTCATAAAACACAGACTGATAAGAGTCGCATGAAGCAAACGAAATAAAAAAAACTGTACTTACATGCAAAAAAGTATAAGATGAAAGAAAACCAAGATAATAAAATAAAGGTCAAATTATAGATTAACTTAAATGTGGACTTATTTAAGCGATGGGCGTTGCTTAAGTACTCAAAATTTAAAATAATTTGGTGCTTACATAACAAAAAATCTAGATCACTAGGATTTAATTTCCTTATATTTTACGAATAATTCTATAATTATTTTGGTTTATTATCTTTCAGAAAATAATACGATTGTTCAGTATGTCATTTGATTTTTTTTTGTTGAATTCTATATTTTATAGTTATTTTAGCATTCAAATCTGAACCAGTCATGCAATTCCCATTGAGAGGAAAATTAAGAAGAATCTGCTAATTTAAATGTGATTGTAGATTTTTCTTTCTCGAATATATCGGTGTGAGAAAACAGAATGTTACATAAGAGATGCCAATGTGGTGTGTTACATTTTCATTCCCGCAACAAGGAAAGGAATGTGTGTCCTTCTTTCCACATTTCAATAGATCGATGTGTGAGCAAAAGTAATTTGTTGTGATGCGTATTTGTGTGTGTCATGAGAGAATCGCATGCGCATTCCAAGTTTTTTTACATTTCATATAACATTTTTATTTCATGTCAGTACAATAGGTTCTATGCCCCGACCAAATTATCGATTGAATATCCTATGGCATATATTTCGTCAGCGTTTTTCTCCTTTGACACGGCTTTCGTCATCCAATTTTTTTTTGGCATACTTGATATATTCCACTTCCACATTGTGTTATGCATTAAATAACGATTTTCTGGTCGATAGACAAAATTGATTCTAATCACGAAACAACAAAATTTGCGTAGCACTAATGAATTCCCAATGAAATTACACCGAATCTTACATGTTCGTGTTTAAGTCGTCACAAAAAAAACTTTCTAAGATTCAACACATTCCATGAGATTTTCACAACCTAAAACTATCATGAGGTTGTAATGAGTTTTAAGCACAGGTAAAACGATAAGCAGACAAAATGTTAAGACAAAATTAAACAAAGAACTTGGCTAATTTTACATAAGTATAAAAAATTTCTCACCTTGTCCAACGAAAATCACTAAGAGTAAAACACTTGCAATGATAATTGATTGTTTCGCGGCCATTTTATTCAGTGCAGTTTTTTTTTCCTTTTTAAAGTTTTGATTTTAAATTGAACAATGGATTTCCAATTGAAAAAAGTGTACACACCAAGTGAATACCTGAATTCTCAATCGATTTTTCTCTTTACTATTTAATTTGACCGTTTGTAAAAATTGGCAACACAAGTTTTTTCCTTCTTGAATCTGTATAGGCTTCAATCACCAATGGCTATCAAAAGGAGTGTACACTCTCGGCAACTGTTAACGTTTGAGCTCCAGTGGAAAATTGTATAGCCATTACACTGCTCCCAATCTAAATGTGATCTACTTTATTTGTACTTTCGAGAATGTATTGTGTGTGTATAAGTGTACTATTGCGCTTGTGTTTGATGATGGCTTTTTTCATTCGTATTACATCTTGGAGCCCATTTTGTTCAGTGCGATTGTAAAGAATCGGAAGCTGTGTTGCGCCGGTGCCGCCAAGCATGTTCTATGTGTATGTCTTTAGTATGTATTTGTAGTCAAAAGAGGGGAGGCTATAAAACTGTGTTTGTACTTCAAATGACACAATTCTACTGGCATCCAAGGACTGATCAACGTATCTTTAGACCAAATTGCTCTATTTTGAATTTGAACAGCTTAAACTGTCAAATTTCATATATTTTTCATTGCCCACTTTTCATTACCGATGTGACATCAATTAACAATAATAATAAAAGCAATCAAACTAAATTGATTAGAATCAAATTTATTCTTAGCTGATCAGACACGATGCTATTTTTGAAAAAACAACTTAATTCAAAATCATTGAATTCAGGGCGTTAGAAGGTCTAAAGTTTTAATAATGAAATGAAAATTTTATATTGAGCAAAAATAACATTAATATTTTGAATACATGTTTAATAGGGTGGAACATTTTTGGTACAATTTGGTGGCCACTTGGCAAAACATTTTTTATAGTCTCCAGATTCAAGATATGAAGAAATTTTCAATTTGCGGTTCCATATAAGACAGCGACTTGAAAGGAAAGGAGGTAAATTTTACTGAAAAATCATGAAAAATTGCAGTGACCCAATCACCATGAAGACTTGTGAATCCTATTTTCTGACCAAAATAAGTAATATCACCAAGTTTTATGAAATTTCAACAAAAAATAAAAGTGCCTCCCATACAAAAAAATTATTTTTTTCTCAAAAACAAAAAATCTAAAATTTTGTTAGGGAGGCACCTTTATTTTTGGTTGAAATTTCATCAAACTTGGTGATATTACCTATTTTGGACAGAAAATAAGATTCACAAGTTTTCATGGTGATTGGGACACTGCAATTTTTCATGATTTTCCAGTAAAATGTACCCCCTTTCCGTTAAAGTCGCTATCTTATATGGAACCGTAAATTGAAAATTCCTTCATATCTTGAATCTGGTGACTATAAGACATGTTTTCTCAAGTGGCCATCAAGATATGCCTCGAAATTCAAAAAAATGTTCGACCCTAATGTTTAATGATAATTGATTAATAAAATTCTTTAACAATAAATATTAAAAATATATTTTTTGTATATGTATTATTATTTTATTGAAAAATTTTTGTATTATTATTATTATTATTAATATTTCGAGGAACAAAGTTTAAGTCGTGAAATATAAGCGGAGGCCCAAAAATAATTCTTGCTACTTAATGGACCGGGCCTGTTTCCACCATTTTCGAGAAATCGATTTCCGGTGAAAAAAATATAGATTGATGTGCTCCTAAACTTGCTCGATAGCTATCAATATTTCAAATAAAGGCTGATTTTAATGATTTTTCCGTATTTCAATACTTTGTACGCATACGAACGACCGATCACAGTCGGACAGCCCACACTTACAGGAGTAAGCCGAACTTTTCCGCACGGTGGTAGACGCGTATTTTATTAAGCTAGTTCAAAATAATATTTGTTCGATTTTTCAAGCCTTTCAAGCGGCGTAAAGTTCGAGACCAAAAAATGTGTTCGGCATCGAAATATTCTTTAATTTAATAGCAAAAGTACTCGCAAAAGATTTTTCACACATTCATGATGAACGAAAGACATTTTTTTGAATACTTTAGTATTCTATTTTCTAACAAAACGCTATAAAAATACGTTTGACCTTAATTTTCACACAAAAATTATTCTTGAAACACTTTTATGGAAGTGAAACTTTACACAGCTTATTTTTTTACAAATTTCCTCCGAATGTTGTTTTTTTTTTTAATTAAAAAAAACTAAGGGTCACAAACGAAAATTTTGTATGGAATCTGTTACTCCGAAGTCGAAAAGGCTGGTAGCTGGATATTCGATCGGGTGGTGTTTCATTGTGAACGATATTGTATGAATTGTGTGATAAATTCAGTCTGTGATCAGACGGCGAATAAAATAAATAAATAAAATAAAATACTCTTAATTTTCGTTGAAAGAACCTTGTCAATTCTATATGGTTTTGTATGATTAGGCGCTAATGGACACTATTCAAGCATTTTAAATGAATGAATCCACTCATATACTCATATATACTCAACTAGGGTAGACCGAAATGTGTAAAAATTTGAAAACAACATTACACTCACTCAGTCGAAATGGAGTCTAGATTACATATCAACCATTATTTATGCCATATTACTTTTGTGTAATATAATTATTATCAGAAATTTTGTCTCAGGTTAATCCAGTAATGTCCAGATGACACATACAAACACTAATCTTAATTTCAATCTCAATTACATACTCATATTATTCAGTTCTCTCGTTTTTTTTTTTGCCACCTTCGTTTCCACTTGCGTTGGTATTGTGACCAATAAAAAAAGTAGTTTTGGTTAGAACTGAACCGAATACACCGGTTGCGTGTGATCGTTCAATACACGGTATCAATGAAAACGCTTTCAATGAGATCACATCCGTACGCATACTCCGTCGAAATCAACGATTTAAACCAATTTTGAGCGAACGCATAAATATCCGTGGAATTGTGACTAAAACTTTATTCATTAATTGCTGATTGATATGGTCAGACACAAACGCGACGACGCATCTCACATTCTCACATTCTAATCGGCAAATTTCGTTTTTCATTTTAAATTGACATACATATTTTGAGTACTTAATTTTTACATTTTTTTTTTATTTAAAAAAAAGGTGAATTTGTCATGTGGTTAAAGTTATAATGTTATATATATAGTTCGAAAAAATGCAAAAATTTTAAACTTCTATGTAACGGAATTCAATTTGATTTCGTTTGTTAAATTTATAGTTTTATATTTCCTTTGTTAAATTCAGTTCAACAGAAAAGTAAATATAATATATTTAAAAGCAATTGTATTGAGTATCACAATGCATAGTCAAAAGTTTTTGTGTGCGACTGCTGTTCTACTCGGCCTTTTATCAGTAACCACAGGTAATGAAAAATGACAGTGAATGAATAAAAAGACCTTGAAATATAGCCATCGCCCCAATATAATTTATAACGAAATCAATTCTAATTTGGTGAAGCATGAAATAGAATGATTGTACGCGCATTGTTATCAATATCAACTGTATTGAAAATATATGGTGAAATTGATGTAAATCAATCCATTGTTAGTTGTGTTTCGGTAAACTTGCGCAATGCCAATAAAATATAAGGGCCGAATTTTGCATGTTTTCGCGTCTTTTTGAATTGGACTCGCACAACAAAATGTTGCGTATACATGGTGTTATATGTCAAAGATTATCTAATATCGCACTTGAAGTGTTACTCCAATATTTCTCTTGAAGTTATACCATGGCAAATAAGTCAAAATTAGTGTAAATTGTTTCAATATATGGTCCCGTCGAAATGAAACGTAAATAATTAACTGTATTATATAAGACGCAAGTCAATGTCAAAATCAGTTTGTTCAACTAAAGCAAACTTTATATAGATTTGGTAATTCATTTTGGTAATATGGTAATTGAATTGTACGATTCTTATTCTGATTTACGAACACACATATAATAAATAACTTCATCGTGATCAGTCACTTATCATAATCGTAAATGAATTTCCGTTGTTCTCAAAAATTAGACATACTTCTTTGATTGTTAAGTAGTACATTGGATACAAAAAAGAATGTTAATTGAACAATTAGCGTTTAACAAGTCACATTCCATGGAACGCACGCATTCGCACATGTATTATATTCTCAAATTCCCAGTTTCTCTGCTGACTTATGTAATTGTTTAATTTACTTTATTTTCTGCTTTGATCTAGTTTAACCAAAAACAAATTATTAGATTACTAGAGTAGAGATTTCCATAATTTTTCCAGTTTAAACAAGAATCAATGGGAAATGAACGGAAACTAAATCCAGATTTAAGCCCTATCTATTTGTGAAGTAAACAAACACAATATGATGACAATATTTTTTCTACAAAAAAAAAAACACAGTTGATAACAAACCGCATAAATCATGATTTTTCTCATTTCAAACAAAAAATTTCAAACGCAAATGAGTCATTGGCATTACATTTATTATCATTGAATAGTGGACGCATTTAATTGCTATCAATGCAATTCACATTCGAATCCAGAATGTGCTGACCTACACGCTCATCCACCGCATAAAGTAGCTGGTTTTCATCAGCAATGCGATGACAAAGATTCTGAGGGGAACCCAGCATTTTGTCGAACTATAACTTACAAATGTATGTTGTATATGCACAATCTATTATTTTCATAATATTTTATAAAAGAGTTGTTTTTTTTTTCTTTTATAACAGTCAAATTCCTGAAAAATACTGACCTAGATGCCAGTCGGGTTGTCAGAACATGCGGTTTTCAAAAATCGCCAAAAGATTGCTACACAGTGGATAACGATCATCATTTAGAGAGCGTTTGTCAGTGTTTTACAGATGGTTGTAACTCTGCTGCCGGTATCTCTGTTTTCGGCTTTCTTTTCACATTAGTTATTGCCTCTGCACTTTATTTTGTAGCTTGATATTTTCACTCTATTTAATACAATTGTAGCAAATATTGTACACAGTCAAAAGATGAAATAAAATTTATTTACACATACACGAGCAAATGTCGCATATTTATCCTTTATGTTGAGATTTACAAAAGAATTTAACCCTCTTTTTTTAGGAGGAGTGTATAAATGATTGTCTAAAATCAGTAATGTGCGAGGAAAATTTTTCAGGGGGTAGGTTTTTCGAAACCAAAAAATTCTTTAGCAAATTCTTACTGGAGGAGTGGAGACGTACTTGGTGTTTGTTTAGATATGGATGATGGCAAAATCGAATATTATCGAAATGGTGTGGGTTTGGGTGTTGCTTTTGATGATGTGAATCGAGGGCCTGGCATCGCCCTCTTTCCAGCTATGTCACTTGCATTTGATGATAGTTTATCAGACAAATTTTCGTTTTTTTTGTCACTTTTTGAGGCGAAAATCCCTACCAAATCGGAAAAAATTTACTCGGAACCAAAAAACCTAGGAAATTGAAAGAATTTACCTCAATTTTCTACATTGATGAGCTAAAAAAAAGGTCTTCACTTTTAGAATCAAAAACCCTAGCAAATTCGAATAATTTTCGCGAAAAAAAAATTCTCATCCAAATCAAAGGGGAGGGGGGGTTAAACGCACATTACTGGTCTAAAATATATATTTAACCGTGAAGTTACTCACGAATTAAGAAACATCCAGAAAAGTCTGGCCTTTCAATTCTATTTGACAATTGGTTTTTGGGCAGATCTCCACGCTCAAAACTGTATAAAATGTGCAAACGTCTGCTTTGCAAAAATTTATTGTTCTCTCAAATCCTAGGGGCAAACTACTTCACTTTCGTAATTCTTATAATTCAATCTAGTACTCCGATAATTCCAAAAAATTCTATATAATTCCATACAATGCCAGATAATTCCAAACAGTTTTTGAAGTATTTTAAATAAAATAGTTTGGTTTCGGTTGTATATACTTGCATAAAAATATATTTATGAAAATTAAAAAAATATCAAAAAATATTATCGTTGAAATAATATTATTCATACAAAAATTCTGTGTAAATAAACAACCATTTAAAATACTTCAAAAACTGTTTGGAATTATGCGACATTGTATGGAATTATATAGAATTTTTTGGAATTATCGGAGTACTAGATTGAATTATAAGAATTACGAAAGTGAAGTAGTTTGCCCCTTGCTCAAATCACAGCATTTTTGCAACATTTCAAACTAACTAATCCTCATTTTCTGGGTTCGGGAATATTTTTTCTTATAATTTGAAGTATTTTCTCTCGTTATTAATAGAATTAATTAATTTTTTTAGCTATGAATTAAGGCGGCGTTCGTTTCTTTTGCACTTTTTTCCAACCATTCATTTTTTGAGATTATAGTTATTTTTTTAAGTGTTCTCACAACAAAATCAACTAGAAAAAAATTCTCAGCTCTGGAAAAAATTAATGCATTAGAGGGTTAAATTGATGTTCTAATCAAAACGTCTTTTAAATTTGTATATATTCCTACTGACATATAATTTCATTTATTGCTGCCAAACGACATTAACTTGGTTTATTATTTAATATATCACCATGTTTTGTAATGGTAGGGCAATAGATTGCATTCGGGATGATTGCTATTCGTCTTGCAAACATTATCGCTGCCCCTTTTATTGTATTTGAGCAATTTGAATATTCCAGTTCCATTTTAATTTCTTCTCGAAATAGGGGACACTAAAAATGAAGGAACTGATAATTTCTATTTTTTTTGTTAAATGTAAACGTTAGTTGCGTTATATCGTTAGTAGTTGTCAGATTTGAAGATAATAAACATCACATTTCCAATAATAACCGAGGATGTGTGTTAGTTTTTTGCTCTCAAAAAGAGTCAATTGTTATTCATTCACAAAATATTGTTTTAGCAAACTTTGCATTTGCCAACTTGCCATGCTTACGGATAAAAATGTCAATTCATGTATACAATCAATAATACATATTATTGATTGACATATAATTACAATCAAATTGAAAACTTTTAGAAGATTGTTCTTTGTCATTTTTGTCCATACAGAGTAACACCAATTAATCAATCAAGAAAGTAAAAAAAAGACCAGTTCAAATTTTTTGTTGAACTTCGTAGCATTTGACTACGTTTTACAAGTGGCCATCTCTTTGTTTCAAAGTCAATTCTTTCTTGTTGCCATGTATACTAATGCAACATGACAAATATGCCATGAACAACCACAACAACATCATCGAAGGTTAACTTGAATAAGTTTGCAATAAATAACGATAGTATTTCACATTATATACACACGGAAATAATGTATAGATTATTGGTAGAAATGATTTCTTTTCTTAAATCTATAGAAAAGTTTAGATATCTCAACAAAAATTTATTTTTTATTAAAAAAATATTTTCTCAATGCCAATAAATATTGCGGTACATATTTATCAACGGGCGCCAAAATACATCATTTAATACAGCCTTTTCTCTTCACAAGAAAGAACAACAACAATTAAATGGATACACTCGAACGGCGACTATAGAGGATGCGACCACTACTTTAAAAAAAATCATTTCTACCAATAATCTATACATTATTTCCGTGTGTACAGCATCAGATTGCATTGAATGAGTGGCTCCAGTATGTATACAAAAAGATTTGGATGGCGCCAATTTGACGCAATGTCTTATCGAATCGAGAATGTATGGCGACATATTAAAATATAACTCTGTAAGGATAACGTAATAACGCACAAAGCGTGCACACATACTATGTAGCACAGCACGCAGACTAAAATGAGCTCATTGTGTATGTACACAGAGGAAAATGATCCGAGGGGTCCGTTGCTGTTATTTTTCAGTTATTTTTGCCAGACTGTCTGTACGTGGCAACGCGAAATCAAGAAAAATTCTGTTCTTCTTTGTTCACCACTGGGCGCGGTATATCATTCCAATTAAATTTTTTGTGAGTTTATGTTGTTTAAGATTTTTTTCAAATCAATTTTTTGTCAGTGTTTTAGTAGTTGCGATTGAAGCAAGTGTTTTCCGCTGAAAAATTTGTAATTATAAGTTAAAATGAAGAAAATCAATTTGAGTGCAAGTTCAGTTATTTATGTTTCCACAATTTTGCTGCTTATGATATGTATTTGCGAAGCTTCAAATGGTACAGAATAGTATTTCTCTTATTTCTCCAAATTACCGAAATATTGAACAAAACGAATTTATTTGCAGCTAGAACGGATGTTCCATTGCAGTGCTACGTTTGTGATGAGAATACGTGTACAGATGACATGAAAAATCTAGCTCCAAAGGTTTGTTATTGCTTATGAACAAAAAAAAACATCTAAATATTACTAATTTTCAATAATATTTTTTTTAATAGGAGTGTTCCGTAGATAACTTAGAAGAGGCTAAAGTTGGTCCCAGTAAGCTTGCAGGCTTAAGTTATATAAAATTCGAACGATACGATCAGTCAGTTCCTGTGTTTTCATGCTTGAAAATTGAAGCTTACAAGGCAATCACCAAAGGTTATATCATTTTAATAAATAATTCGTTGCGTGTTTTTAATTCATTTCTCTTTGGAATAATAGAAAAACAAACTGTGAGAAAATGCCAAGTAAACTTAAACGAAACTGAATGCAATACCTTCTACAATAATGTTAAAGCAGACCCCCTAAAAACATATACGAATGTAACTTGCTCTTCGTGCTATGATAGAAATGGTTGTAATAGCAGTGGTCTAATTTATGTTTGGGCACCACTTTTACTGTCTTCAATTATTCTATGCCTCTTCATTAAGTGAAATAAAAAAAAACTATACTTTATAGTATACAAGTAGCGTCAACGAACGAGAATAAACAAATAGTTTATGCAGATATTTTGACAACATTCATTTATATTTATGTCATTGTTATTTACATAAATGCTAAAATGTAATAGATTTCATTAATTCTACCGATTATGTAATTGAGTGCCAAGAACAGAAATAGTTTAATAAATAATTTTTCCCCATTCACGTTGCTAAGTAGAAATTGTTTTATTCATTGTTTCATTTGATTGCATTAAACCAATATGAATAACGTTCGCAAAATTATTTGAATATGTGAAAACACGAGTCTTCAATTACACACTTTAACAACTGTGCTCATACGCAACTTATTTAAAAAAAAATCATTGAAGTGTTTTATTTATTTGATTTTAAACATATTATATGTTCGCTAATAAAATAAATAAATTGATACATAAATGTACAATAGGGTGTTTTTTATATCTGCAAAGGAAATAAAGAGTCTGCAACGAACTTTTCCGCACGGTGGTAGTTGCGTATTTTATTAAGAAAGTTCAAAATAATATTTGTTCGATTTTTCAAGCCTTTCAAGTGGCGTAAAGTTCGAGACCAAAAAATATGTTTCAACTTTGGCAACGAAATATTCTTTAATTTAATAGCAGAAGTACCCGAGAGAAGATTTTTCACACTTTCATGATGAACCCATTTGAAAGTATTCTATTTTCTAACAAAACACTATAAAAAATATGTCAGACGTTAATTTTGCCATAAAAATTATTTTTGAAACACTTTTCATAACTAAAGTCACAACAAATTTGGATTTTTGTATGGGAGCCATGTCTGTATGCTACCTTAATGGCATAAAACTTTGTACAGGTTATTTTTTTCACAAAAAAATAACATTCGCAGGTTTTGGAGAAATTTCAACCAAAATTAAGAGTACCTCCCATACAAAGTATTCGTTGAAAATTTTGTATGGGAGGTACCCCTAATTTTAATTGAAATCTCTTCAAACTTTCAGAATAATATTTTTTTGTGTAAAAAATAGTCTGTGCAAAGTTTTACGTCATTAAGGTAGCATACAGGCATGGCTCCCATACAAAAATTCAATTTTTGTGCGGTTTTTTCAAGGAAACTGTATCAAAAATTGATTGTATCTCAAAATTAACCTCAGATTCGGTTTTCTCGTACCAAAAAACCCCCCAATACATATTTTTGAGTGTTTAAGTCTACATTAAGTATGTTCCTTGGACGAAAATTGGACTCTTTTTCATAGGTATCACTCCAGGCATGACATTTTTTTCCATCAACCAAAATCGCTCAAAATCTAATGATTTCTATTCCTTGGGACCCCCAATCATCCTGTACAGTCAGATTTTAAAAAAAATTCGTGGGGGGTGAGATAATCGATGGACAAATTTTGCGTACGGCGGACAACGTACGACGTACGACGTACGACGTGGAAGCGACCCACAACAACCATGCTCAAAATGGCCTGATTCGGGTTCTCTGACCTCAGAAACGTCCAGAAAACATGTTTTTGAGGTTTCGTAAATTTTGACCTATTGCAATACTTTCCCCTTTCACACTAGGTGTGTGCGGAAAAGTAAAAATGGTAATTCTCAATTTAAAGAGGGCCAAATTTTATGCCAATTGATAGCAATCACAAAACATAGAAGCAGAACTGTTGAAACATGCGTAATTTCGTTCACCACTATATAAAGTCGTGTAGGCTCCACATGGAATGAAATAATAATAAATATTCTGAACAGCATCGAAAAATGTACAATTTGATTTTGGTAACGGCCAAATTTCAAAACTGTCCATCAATACTGCGATCACAGTTTCAATTTTGTTTATATTGAACGAGCTTTGTGTTTACTGTTTCAAATCAACAAAGTATTATTTTTATATGCTAATTTTTTTCCCCTATAATTTCTTCACTGGCGACAAAACGCGGCATACGATGCGGTTACCAACGTTGCTCAGCTACCAGGCAATATTCGCTACGAAAATGTCATCGATTTTACTTTTATGTTGCCGAAGAGGAACACTATTTAGCCGTCCTGAACACTGTCTGATAATTTACAGAAGTAATTTATTCATTGAATTGAAATTGGATTTCGAATGAGAAAGTGAAAGAAATTGAAGCATTTAATACTGTTTTGTACTAATAATAAATTTATGTGTGTTTTCTCTTTGTTGTCAAGGCTATTGTAGACTCTTCGGATTTGAGCTGCATCGTTACTTCACTGTTCAACGCCTCGTCTATCCAAGATGGATTCAAATCCACTAAAGAGATAGAATTAGGATCGATGAATTTAAAATTTGTAAGTAATTAATGTTAGCATATCACATATTTTATCGATAGAATTTAGAGAAAAGAATATGTATAGGTTGTTCTCTATCTATTCTATATGATGTTCCTAGAATAGGTATTGAATTCCTACGCCAATATTTTAGTCCTTCGATAATAGTTCATGGATAGATAGAGTACATTCGGGAAGAGTTTTTATGCAAGTATTTATTCGCTGCATGGTAATTGGCATTGACTTGACCATAGTTTTTTTTTTGCTTCGGAAAGTCGTAATACCAATCTCTATGAATTACCATTTTTTCCTTTGCAGATATGAAAAACACCAGTAATAACACAGCAAATTATCTTCATATTATTTTATTGTTATCATAAGAGTTCGTGTAAAGACAGAGGAATACAAATACATTGTCATATCTATTTCAATTAAAGTAATTTCCTTCATGCGAAGAATATATGGAACGAAGAGCTTTGTTATTGTAGCAATCGTGCGCGTCCTCTACCACGTGAATATCCACGACTTGGAATGCCTCTACCACGCATCGACTTTGTAATGGCTGGTGGACTTTTTGGTCTCAGAGCCTCGATTCGATCGGTGCAGCCAGTTGTATTACTCTCTGCGAAAAACGACGTATATAATTCGCTGTTATAATTCGAATTTGTTAGTTCGTGACCAACAGTAAGCCATCCAGGACGAATAGTGGAATCACGACCAAACAAATGCAAACGTCGTCGTCCCAAGCAAAAGTGTTCGATTATGTGAAATATTTCGATTGGTTTTTCCATTGGTTTCCCAAATTCACCTTCTTCCGATATGATAAGATCTATGTCGACATTTGCATGGATAAAATCACCATCTGTTGAACGACGTACGGTGCCTTTGATGCCCATCAAACAATGCTCTTTTGTTCGTTGAAAAACCGCTTTTGGTTCTAAAATTTTGGAATGGCCCGGATTGTTAATGTTGGTTCGAATCCAACATATATCTTCACATCGACGGAAGCCCCATTTGCGTAGACAATTACGGCCCATATCAAGACCTTCAGAACTACCGCACCATAAAAATACAAAACTACGATGGGATGCAATTTCGTTGATTTCGAGCGATTGAATTTCATCCCAATTCCAAAAAACTGGTTGTTGAGCACCGGCAACACCCAATGTACTTCCACCACGGAAATACTCCTACAAAAATTAATAGAATAAATCAATTAAAAATTCAAGCTATAAGTTCTTTTTTTATCAAGTTGATCTTACTTCAAGCGGTGGTTCAATTAAAATCACATCAAATTTCATGCCCAACGTTTTCAAATCGAATGTCTTTAAATCAGTTTGCAGGTACATCGGTGGTGTTGCTGTCTCTTTGATTAGGTCATCTTTCAAACGTATTAGCTCACGCAATTTGGGATATTCTTCGAAACGGTCAGCCAAACCAACATCACGAATGAAATTTTGTGGTCGTTGCCCCGTATCGACAAAGTGCTGACAGTAGTCATTATGTGGATTTGATGATTGTGTACCCTATATGAATATATGGTTGAATACATATGTTTCTGTATATTTATTTTAACTAAATTGATTACCCACCTTTAAGAATGTTGATGAATCACGATAAAAAAGATTTTCGGGTTGTGACTTTCTGGAATTATTATGTTTTTTTGTGTCGTCATTTGATGGTTTTGATGAAGATTCTTCCACTGTTCCCTTTTTTGCCCAATCATCAGAACCGCCCAAAACATGTTTCAAGTCTTCAACATTTTGAACACCAAGCTACAAAACGAAAAACAACATTCAATTTTAGTAAATATCAATTAATGAAAGTCGTTTTGCGTGAATATAAAATATACCGAAAACCATTTGACGCTATTGTACTCACAGTTTGTGCTAAAAGTTTTTTACGTTTTTGTGAACGCTCACGCAATGATTTCAACATTTTAACAAAATTGTATGTCGAAATCCAAATTTAATCAACAAATTTAATTTGAATATATTAAAATGCAAGTATAAAAATCACAATTTATATATTGGAAATAATATTGGTTGATTGAATGTCTAGTTACACAAATTTGTTTAGTTTATGTGTTTTGTTTGACAGTACGCACTTATAAATGTCATGACATAATGAAAGAAGCGGCTATAAAGAAAATTGTGGTTATGTTCCATATGAATACGTTCACATCTTCATATGATATTTTGACAGCTTCGGAATATGAAAACAAAACGATCTGTTTGAATTGTCAATTTTGTTACTTCGTCTGGTTGTATTCTTTTGAGTTATCGTAATGATAAACATTCCTATACTGTGTAGCATAATCGGTCACTAATTTAACGAGAAAAAAACACATACATATTAAATATCATGAATGATTCACCAGTCAATGTGGAGATAGAGGCGATAAAAAGGAGCGTTTAAATAAACGAAGAGTGTTGAAAATGACATTTAGACTGTATTAGAGATTTTTAATTGAATTTTTAAAATCCGTAAAAAAAATCAAAAGAAAAAAAAGGCATAAAAAGATAAGAAAATAGTTGATTGAAAATGGAATCAAATTTTTGGAATTGGAATTGGAGTTACGTGTGTCCAACGGGACTAACACCATGGCAAGCAGAACAAAAATTTCTATCGCCATGTTTTCAACAAATTTGTTTACAGCTACCAATGCTATTTATATTTGCCATCATATCTGCTTATTTTTTTGGCAATCAAACCGTTTTAATTCGTCGAAATAAAACACAACATTTTTTTATATCATTGCGAGTTTTAGCATCATTTTTGATCATAATACTACATTTTTATTCAATGTATCAAATGATTGTGACAGAAGTGCCTATATATCCGATCGATGTTTTATTAATGGGTTTCCAAATTTTGACATGGTCCATTCATATCGGTACTGAATATATATTATTAATTCTATATCTCACTAATTCAATTGATGTTAAATAATCTTGATGTTTTTTATATAGGTTTTCTACTGGTGCTACGAAATCATGGAAATTTAAGTCATCGTGGGCCATTATTCATTTTAGTCATATGGATTGCATTGGCACTACTATCTGGAATTTGGTTACGTACAGCCATTTACTCAAAGAATTGGCTTAATGCTGCCATTTTAGTTGCGTTGCATTTTGTATACCTATTGTCGTTAATGTTAAAAGGAAATTCCACATATATCCAACGACGTACGCTACAAGTTGATGTAAGTTGCTATCGATTCGTAAATTGATATAAATTGGTATTTAGATTAAATTGTTTACGGCAATCAGATTTAAAATCAAACTCGTCATTTATATAGATTTTTTTTTCTATTTCCTTGTTTCTATAAATATAGGAGCGTCAAAGTCTTCTCGGGACACATTATGTTCGATTTCACGATGATATGCAGATCGAAGCATTAGGACAGGCACAAGATGAAGCACTATGCCTATCAAGGTTGCTTTTCTACTGGGTAAATATATTATAAGTCTTAAATTAAGAACAATTTGCAAAGGAAACAAAATACGCGACAGCAAAAAGATTTGCTGAAAAATTGAGATTTGTTAGTGGTATTAGTAGCAGTGGAGAGAACAGGAATCAACATTGTACACACAATTTGCTATTGCATCGGAACAATGTCACATCGACAACAACAACATGGCGTGGCTAACGGACAATGCGACACATTATATTGATATTGTGTATTGGTATTGCGCATTAAATAAAATCGAATAGGCATCTGTGTGAGCCTTGGGCGCTATTATCGGAGATTTTTTATTGAAGATTGTATGCATACGACCTATATTACGGAACAGAAACTTCTATGAAACTTCTATATCTTCGAAATCATACAGCTCTGGCGAACTATATCACTAATACACAGGAGCACACCAACTCCGACTCTGTATGTCCCTATGTATTGCATATTCTGCACTCAGACGTCAATCGGTGCTGTTTAGCCCATGCTCGACCGTATTGGAAGCGCCAAATAATTAACCGAAAGCACGACACAGAACGCGTTTGAATTGTATTCTAAAGATCCTTGCGAAATCAGCACATGTAGTTTGGACGATGAAAAGTAAACGTTGTTTAAGAAGAAAACTACGTCGTCGTCATGGAAAAACTTGACATCAGCGCCAGTACCTCATAACTTAAAATGGTACAAATTCGCAATAGATTCATTCATGCACTAGAAGTCACACCATTTAATTTTATTTAAGTTAAAATCATTAAATTATTGGGTGTAGGCATTAATTCCTGCGGTTTTTTGGTGAAAAGAAACATTTATTTAAAAATAATAAGAATGAGTACATTAACCAATGTATTGCCCATCGTTAGCTATGACTTCCGCCCATCTTCTTGGTAGCTTGTCGATTCCCCGTCGAAAGAATTCCCCATCTTTTCCAGCTGTCCATTGATCGACCCATTTTCGCACTCCTTCAGAATTTCGAAACGATATCTCAGACAAGCCCATTTGCATTGATCGAAACAAGTGGTAGTCAGAAGGGACAAGGTCTGGAGAGTACGGGGGGTGATCAAGCTCATCCCGACCAGAGTCCCCTATCTTTTTTTTTGCGATGTTTGAAATATGTCAAATTTTGATAAATCCTTCGACTATTTCTTGTCGCAGTTTTTCTCAATTTTTCTCTCAGTACTCTGCTCAAACGTATTGGTTGTAGTCGATACCGATCCCCCGTGACTGTTTCACCCGGTTTCAGCAGCTCATCATACACCACACCACTTCAATCCCACCAAATAATGAGCATTACCGAGAAATCATCAAAATACTGCTATGCTGTCGATTTTGACGATTGTGTCGGATTGAACCCTTATTTGTATGCCTGGGATTATCGCAGCAGATGCCCTCTTCACTTCCAGTTACAATACGATACAAAAATTTCTTTTTTTCTTATTTTTGGAACATTGTGCCAAAATGTGAAAAAACGTCTTACAACTAGTTTTGGATTCAGCTGGTGTGGCACACAATTTCTTTGGTCTCACCTCATTACAAATGTCTTAAAACGATTGATCCGCATATATTTAATGCTTCTGATGTTTTCTGATGCATTTTCATGCATCTTTATCGAATAAAAAACGCCAATAGCCATCATTCAAATTTTTTTGGTGAGTTCACAGTTTTTCAACAAATTCACCACTTCTTTTTCACCAAATTCAACATTCTCTGTAGAGATTGAGAGGTCTCGTCTCCTGCAACATTTTATAACCTTAAGATGTATTTTCACTTTATTTAAAGTGAAAAAATTGAACCAAAGGAGGACCAGACAGAAAAACACTTTTTGATCACTCATTTTGAATCGATCAGAAAATAATGACACTGTGTCAAAAATAAATCTTTCTGCTCTGAATTAGATTGGCAAATGTCAGATGTACAAAATGCAATTGGATTCACCTGTCAAGCTACACACAATTTTAAGTAGCGACATCTAAATGTCGACCGCAGGAATTAATGCCTATACCCAATAAATATTTTGAAAATATTTCAATATTTTTTATTTTTCTTCTAATTAAATCTAAGCGTGTTTGTCGATTTATAAGCGCCATCTAATGCGAATTTGTACGATTTTAAGTTATGAAGGAATGGCGCTGATGTCAAGTTTTTTTAATCGTACGTTTCACGTCACTCCTATGGCCGTCGTTTGAATGCAGGAGAAAATGTCAATAATGCAGCTCCAGCCAATGTGAACAATGAAGATGAATTGAAGCCATTGCTCGCTAAAATTGTATATACATCAAGTATACTCTTATAGAAGTACGAGAAGACATTATCATTGACAATGATGCAAATTAATGTACCAAATCCACAACAACAACCACAACCACAACCACAACAACAATGAAACGTTTACTTTCAAAGTTCGGCCGGACGACTTGGAACTTTGATCGTTGTGTGGAAGCGGGACGTAAACGCAGATCGTAACATTCTATATCGCAGTTTGTGCATACTGTGAACAATACATGAACAACCGAATCCCGTTTTAGAAGAAACTACTGAATTTGTAAACCAATAAAACAATCAATCCAATTAATTCATGCATTTTATGCTACTCATTTTATAATATTTTCCTGTTTCTTTTCTATGCACAGATCTCCGCTACAACAATCATCAATTAATCACCAAAATCTCAATTTTCAGCCATTTTTTTAGCTATTGCAATTTCAGTAATGGAAAGTTTTTATTTAAGATTTATTTTTATTTATGTGGTCACCTTATTTCAGTTTATTGAATATACACTTGAAAGTTACTGCTTACATATCATTAGGAGTCATTAAGACATTATTTTCCATTCTGTTCCATTACTCATTGGTCATTTACTTATTACTTTCATTTCCATTACATTCCATTAGGTTCCATTACATGTTGATTAATTCAAAATATGTCTATTTTTTCTTGTAATCATCCCTAGGTAAATCCGTTAATTGAAAAGGGAATTAGTGGCAACTTGAAAACAATCGATGATCTCTTTGATTTGCCCGAATCGATGTCAATAAATAACACGGCTGAATGCTTACAAAATGCATTGGCATCAACTGTGAGTCTATTCCGTGCATTACATCGTGTATTTGGATTTGAATTTTATGCAATTGGTGTCCTTCGTTTTTTGGCTGATATGTTAAGTTTTACTGGACCACTCCTGATGAATAGCCTTTTGTCTCAAAACTCAAACGATCAAACCGAAACTAATTTATTATCGTATGCGTATGCATTTGGTCTCTTTTCAACTACATTGATTGGTAATTTGGAATTTATTGTATTTTTTTATTAGAAGTATAAATTAAAACGTAAGGATTCGTATATAACTTCATATCTATCACACATGCAATTGTTTGGACAGTGAAAGGACAGTGTTGTATCTTAAAGAGCGTCAAAAAATCTACTAAATTCGATCTGTCAAAGTGAAAACAATTCTGCACACACAAGTTTTTTATTGCGATTAAAATGTCGAATTACGTTCCAACAAAACAGCATTTGCGGGAAGCAATGCTTTTATACTTTAATCAAAAGAAAAGTGCTGCTGAATGTCATCGTTTGTTGTTTGTTCATCCAAAAATTTGGAAACTGGTTGCCGCACGAATTGAAACCGAGAGATGTTGAAAGGCGTTTTACCATCTGTGAAATGCTGCTCGCAAGACAAAAAAGCAAGTCATTTTTGGATCGAATTGTTACGGGCGATGAAAAGTGGATCCACTACGATAACTCAAAGCGAAAAAAATCATGCGTTCGACGCGGCGAACCAGGACCATCGCAATCAAAGCAAGATATTCATTGCCGGAAGGTAATGCTCTGTGTTTGGTGGGATCAAAAGGGTATCGTGTATTATGAGCTGCTGGAACCGGGTGAAACAGTCACAGGAGATCGCTATCGACTACAACTGATGCGATTGAAGCGAGCATTGGACAAAGATCGGAAAGAATGGAGGGGAAAACACAACCGGTTAATTATTCTTCATGACAATGCTCGGCCACATGTTGCAAATGTCGTCAAACAATACTTGTCGACAATAGGATGGGAAGTTCTACCCCACCCGCCGTATTCACCAGACATTGCTCCTTCTGATTACTACTTGTTTCGAACGATGCAAAACGAATTGGCAGGCAAACGCTTCACTTCTTCGGAGGAAATCGCAAATTGGGTCGGTTCGTGGTTTCGTTCAAAACAACAACCAATCCTTTGGCACGGAATCCATGAATTGGCTGGAAAATGGGAAAAAGTAGTGGCTAGCGATGGACAATTCTTTGGATAAAAAATGTGTACCATGCTCTTGAAATAAATGCCCAATTTCAGTGAAAAATCCTTACGTTTTAATTTATACTTCCAATATATTTCAAACAAAATAGATTTCTTACTCCATATATGGATTTCATTATCAGGTGCTTTTTTGGGGACACACTTCAATTGGCAGATGTCAATAATAAGTCTAAAAATGAGAATGGGACTTACAACGGCTATTTATCGAAAAGCACTTAATGCACAATTTGTCAATGATAACAGCCCGGAAGTACTTAATCTAATGTCTACTGATACCGATCGAATTGTAAATTCTTGCATTAGCTTCCATTCATTTTGGAGTACACCATTTCAAGTGAGATTCCAAATCTAATTCGAATTTTAAATTTTAATTAAATGAGTTTCAATTCCAGTTGTTTGCAACCCTGTATCTATTGTATACACAAATTGGCCTGGCATTTGTTGGGGGAGTCATATTCGCCGTTATATTAATACCAATCACGCGATGGCTTGCAATCAGAATTTCATCACTATCACAAGAGTTTTTGAATGCAAAAGATGCAAGAGTGTCACAAACTTTTGAAGCATTATCCGGGGCCAAACAGATAAAAATGCTTAGCTGGGAAGATGTATTTGTTGAGAGAATACAAAGTATATCATTTACATTTAATATTTGAAGAATGTTGAAACCCATAACATATTGTATGATTATCTTTTTTAGACATGAGACAGAAGGAACTTAAAGCACTAGCGAAGCAAAAATATTTGGACGCGTTATGCGTATTTTTCTGGGCCATAACACCCACCATTATCAAATTGCTTACATTTGCAACAGCAGCTGTTCTTGGTCAAACTATGACAGCCGCAACAGCATTTGCCAGCGTAGCACTTTTAAATATGTTGATCGGACCATTAAATGCATTTCCATGGGTATTCAATGGCTTAGTTGAGGCATACGTATCATTAAAACGTGTACAAATCTATCTCGATGTGAGTATTATCGGTATTTTCATAAGAGAACTAGTTTAATGTCTCACATAATATTTCCAGTTGCCTGATATTGATTTACAAAAGTACTACTCACCACTTGAACCGCAAACTCCTACCGAAGATGAATCGACCAAAAAACCAGTCATAATTAGTATGAATAATGTTTCGTTTTGCTACAATAAACCAATCCAAAATGGTAATGATGAAAGACGTTTCTTACTGAATTCGATCTCCGGAGATATTAAAAAGGTTTATATTATATTATTATTACGAAAATATTACCATATACAGGGTTCACTACTAAGGGTATAAATTTCATTTTTCTCTTTTGTTGGTACAGTTGCCAAAAATCTACTCCGAAAGAAATTCGTAGAAATTTATTTGCTAAATTTCTATCGGGGGAGTTTTCTAAAAATTATACCAACAGAAGAAAAAATTGAAATTTATACCCTCAGTAGTGAGCCACTTATATGAGACACCCTGTATATAAAATGTCTTACATCCGCAAGATGAACTTTTCCGCACTGTGATCCACAACATGCATTTATTAAATATCTTTTCGTGAGAAAACTGAATCTGAATCAAAATGTTGTAATATGCATTGATATTTCTTCAAACTCTCAGAATGTTATTTCTTTATGAAAAAAACCCGTGCAAAGTTTCAGATCATTAAGATATCATACAGACAGTCAAAAATTATTTGCATTGTGCCAAAAAAACCTCAATAAGTACACATAAAATCATCACACCAGACATGAACCTTTACCCTATCATCCAAAGTCGCTCAAAATCAAACCAGTTTCTATTCCACGAGATCCCCAATCATCCTGCAAAAATTTTAAATAACGTTTCTGGGGGGAAGGTTATCGTGTTAACAAATTTTTATGGTATGCATATACATTACGATATCGGAAAAACACTAGATTCGTATTCATTGACCCTGAAAACACTCGGAAACTCATTTTTAGAGGGATTTTAGTTTTTTGACAAATTCCAATATTTTACCTTACGCACTCGGTGTGTGCGGAAAAGTAATAACTAATAACAAACACAATATTTAGGGAGACTTGGTATGCATTGAAGGTCCGGTTGGTGGAGGCAAGAGTGCATTTTTAAATGCAATCAATGGAAGTTTGAGTCGAATAAGTGGTTATATACATTTACAAGATATTGACGAAGGTATGTTCGAAAAAAAAAACTCCTATGTAACATGGATGGATGTATATTGTTTGAAAATTTAACTTGCGTATAGGAATGGCATATGTAGCACAACAACCATGGCTACAACATGGTACAATGCGAGAAAATATTCTATTTGGACAAATGTTCGAAGAACAGCGTTATCGAAAAGTGATTTGGGCATGTGCCTTATCAAAAGACATTGAAGATTTGGGCGGCGATAATATTGATATTGGTGAAAATGGTTCAACTCTATCAGGCGGTCAAAAAGCGAGAGTGGCTCTTGCACGAGCAGTTTATCAGGAAAAACAAAGTATGAATACAATTTAAATACAATTAAATTTACTTATTTATCCTTGAAACTAATTTGAGTATATTTTAGTTTATTTGATTGATGACGTTCTGGCGTCACTCGACGCTCACGTATCTAAACATATCGTGAAGCATTGCATTTTAGGTCTGTTGAAGGATCGAACTCGAATTGTAGTAACAGAAAATCGTTCATTGTTCTACTACTCGAATCAAATACTGCACGTTGAAGAGGGAGTAGTCACAACGAGCGATTTTGCATTAGGCAGTTTTGAAAGTGACCACCTTGAAAGCGAATCATCATCGTCGTCCGAATTTGAAATCAATTCATCATTCAGTTTTGAGTTGAATACCGAAGACCTTATTAGTCCAGAAAAATCAGTATTTCATGTAAATCTGACATTGTCTATTTATATTTACATTACTAATATTTGATTTTTTTTCCGTAGGAAATTAAAGAGTCGGGTGCATTGTCATCGCGTGTATTGACAGCATATGGCAAGGCCTGGGGACCCACATTAGGCTTTTTTGTGTTGCTATCACTATTTTTAATGCAAGCGTCAAGAAATATATCAGATGCTTGGTTAGCACACTGGATAAAAAGCATAAACGATTCAAATTCAACAGTAACACAACAAAATATGTTGACCGAATCAAAATCATACACAGATACAATCACGAGTTATTTGACGTGCACTTTTCAGCAACTCTTGACATTAGGTGATATTGACGAGTGTACAAAGGAGAATAGGGAAAATTCAACCGAAGAACATATTTGGGCAGCTCAAAACAGTTATTATCTTGCTATTTATATTGGAATTGCTGTATTCAATTCGATTATAGCTCTGATTCGAGCCTTCACATTTGCCTATGCTGGCATCAAGGCGGCCAAATTCATTCACAATCGCCTTTTGAATTCAGTCATTTTTGTAAGATCAATCTATTGAATTTTTAGCCTCAAGCCAATAAGTATTAATTTCTATTTAATTTTAGACTGAGTTCAGCTTCTTTGACATTACGCCTGTTGGTCGCATTTTGAACAGATTTAGCTCAGACATCAATACAATTGATGATTCGCTGCCTTTCATTTTGAATATATTTCTCGCACAGATAGCGGGTTTGATTGGTATGTGTTTCTTTGGTAAAATGCGCATTAAATATGACCTTGAAATGTTTTCTTTTTTAAAAGGTGCTTTAATTGTATCTTTATACGGTATGCCATGGTTAATCCTCGTCATAGTTCCAATGACTCCCATTTACTTTGATATTCAATCGCGTTATCGCAAATCATCACGAGATATTAAACGATTATCAAGCAATGCACTAAGGTAAGATTCAATTATGCGAAAATGTTCAATTCAAAGAATTAATTTTTCATCATAATTTTACAGTCCAATATATACGCACTTCACGGAGACCGTTCAAGGTCTAACAACAATACGTTCAATGAGAGCCGGTAATAGGTTTCAACGTGACTTTTTAGTCAAATTAGAAGATAGCACAAGATCACAATTAACTGCATCGGCAGCCCAACAGTGGCTAGGATTACGATTACAAATGCTCGGTGCATTTTTGATTGGAGGCTCTGGATTCATAGCTGTGATTACCTCGGCTGACTCAACTACACCCGAGCTAACTGGACTTGTGATATCTTACACTTTGTCATTTGTGACGTTACTAAGTGGTGTACTTAACGCTCTAACCGAAACAGAGCAAGTAAGTTTGTTTTACCATTTCATCATTTCATTTACTCTATCACTAAAATAATATTTCGCAGGAACTAATTGCTGTTGAACGTGTGAATAACTACAGTAAGCTGAGGCCAGAAATGAATGCTGAAGGAAGCAGAGACGCTCCGGTTATATTTATTGCTAGTATTGAAAAAAAATCAATTTTGTTATAACTGAAATTGTATCTCTCTCATTTTAGTTCGGCTGGCCATGCCAAGGTGTTGTTAAATTTGAAAATGTTTCATTCAAGTACAGGTACATATTTAGTCAAGTAAAACATCACAAATTGTAATCTTAATTAATGAATTACCTTGAAAACAGACCATATCTACAGCCTTCACTGCGAAATATAAACTTTCAAACATCTTCGTGTGAAAGAATCGGTGTGGTTGGCAGAACAGGAGCCGGAAAAAGTTCATTGATGGCCGCATTATTGCGTGTCGCTCCACTTCATAATGGTCATATTACGGTGGACACCGTCGATATCGCCACATTGAAACTTAGTGTTCTTCGGTCACGTATATCGCTTGTGCCACAAAATTCATTCCTATTTTCAGGGACCATTCGAGATAATCTGGACCCTCGTGGCCTTCATTTAGGTTGTATTTGTTGTTAATTTTTAGTTGGCATTTGTTATAATGGAAATTGCATTTCTTTTATTTTAGATTCAGATATATGGAATTCAATTCAACGTTGTCTGGCCACACCCTTGGTACAATCACTTGGTGGACTAAATGCAAACCTAGATGTCAATGGTTCAAATATATCGGCTGGTCAAAAACAACTTTTATGTCTCGCCCGAGCATTGTTGCGAAAATCAAAAGTTGTAATAATAGATGAGGGCACCTCAAGTTTGGATTCCGACTCAGAAACGGCCATTCAACTTATTTTGAGAAATGCTTTTGAAAGTTCTACTGTATTGTTAATCGCGCATAGATTGAATGGCCTTCAGCAGACTGATCGTTTGTTTGTCGTAGAAAATGGCCAAATAATTGAAGAGGGGAATCCTCAACAGCTTGCCAGTGATATAGACTCTCGATTCCATGCACTATTGGATGAGCAACAAACAACACAAATGAAACCAAAAATTATTTGAAACTAAACTTATTGTACAGTACATGACCCAACCAAAAAACAAAAACCTACCTATTATCCATGTTGCTCTTAAGAAATAAGTATTTAAATGAATTATGTGAATTCTCAATTTTAGTTATTTTATTTTATATTAGTATATTCTTTTAATAATTAAACATTTAATTAAAATTTCATATTTGATTTTTGCTTTCCTTAAGGCAAGGAGACAATTTATGGAATTTTGTTGTTTTTTTTACCGCATTGTAATTTCTATTATCCACCCATCTTTGGATCCTGTCCAAAATAATCAAATCTCTGTTTGGAAATGATTTGCGTTTATTTCACATGTTTGACTCTCTTCAGTGCGACATAGCATTTTTTCGTGGAAATATCGTGATAGCCAACGGGTCCCATCTCGCAATCTGCACAAATCAAATACTTCTTGTTCTGCACGGTATTGGAAAATCCAATATTTTCAAATGTAAACATATCATCAACAGCCCAATAGTTTTTCAAAATTTCACTCTTAGTCACTGATTCCTTGTTCTTTTGATGCATTAGCGGTAAATTAAACTGTAAAATAAAAAAAAGAGGAATGCATTAATTCAAAGTCATTTCAATTGTTTTTTTTATTATTCATTATTGACGTTTTGCGTTTATAATGTCAAATATGTATATTGTATGTACAAATG
The DNA here is from genome assembly GCF_009176525.2 of Contarinia nasturtii. Taxonomy (NCBI): domain Eukaryota; kingdom Metazoa; phylum Arthropoda; class Insecta; order Diptera; family Cecidomyiidae; genus Contarinia; species Contarinia nasturtii. Next base: position 203,167 of record NW_022199614.1, on the reverse strand, counting down.
TGAACTAACATTGAGCGACCTACTAATCTGACTAATTGATAAGCACCTGAAAAGAATTATAAATTCACGTATTGATTTGTACCTCATTTTCGGTGTAGTTAGCGCTTTTCGCTTTCAGAATAATCGAATCACAAAACTGGCAACGAATCGTATTTTTATTTTTATTGTTATCGATTTCGCTTGGAAAATCTGTTTCCTCGGTCATTTTTAGTTTTTTTTTTTTTTTGATATGTTGAATACGCTCCGAAACTTGAAGTATTTCTCTGTTTGATCCACTTAAATGTTGCTCATATAGTTTAAGTTTGAAATGATTTCACCTTATCAAGTCTCTGAACGTACAAAACGATTTTCTGTTGTTTTCCAAAATTCACTGAATGTCCTTCTAGATGAGGTTCGGTTGCAGAAAAGTTCTTTTTCTAAATATGTTTATTTACAATTCTCATTGTGCTATAAAAGCAAACGTCAAACTCATTTTACCGTCATTAAGTTGGTTTAACCTTCAGATCCACATTAAATAGTTTTTGCTCTACGATATAATATATCTGTTGCATTTAAATATTTTCAAAAATACAAAAGAAAGAAATTAAACTTGAAATGAATTTGAATATTCCAAAAAAAATGATTTACATTATTTTTCTTTGGGTCATTTATAAATTTAGAGATTCCTGAACGCATCGACAGATGGCCCTCGAAACGTAGAGTTTTATAGCAGCGATTTCGTTCGAAAAGTCAAACTTTAGTAGCTTTGTCTTTACCTATGTATCACAATCACTACACGCATAATATCGAAATAATCGGCTTCGTGCAAAGTTTTGAAAACAACAGGATAATAAAAAGTAATTAGGAATTGTATTGTGTTCCATTTTGTTCGTTAAACTTGTCAATTGTCACAACATCGAAATTGAATTAAATTGAAAAAGTAAGCCTTCTTCTTTTCATGTATATCGTTCAAATTCAAAAGTTTAATTTGGTAAATAAAAATCTCGGGCCAGATGTTGTTGTTTTTTTTTTAATTGAAATTATCTACAAAATATAGATAGTTTCTAATCCTAACGGGTAAATGAAAACAATAGATTTGTGCGTTATACTTTTATTGCTAGACATATTATAACTATATTTCTTCAACAGTTTATTTTTTCTATTGACTGTCCGTTAGTTTGCCCAATTTTATTAGACTTTATAGTGTACGATTCTATTGAATATATTTGATTACGATATGATGATGTGTTTTTAGGTTTTGAAAAGTCGTCGAGTTGTTAAATGTGAGCGCTATTATAATGTAAATTTTTCGGTTTATATGGTGGTGGTTTTGGTCTAAGGGTACTTGCTGCTGCCTTATTTGCCCGATATAAGCTATTATTTGGACTGTAAAAATGTAAACATCTCTTTAATGAGGAAAATCCAACTTAATCAATTGTAATACAATGTGTTTACCTATTTGAAGTCAAACTTATGTTGTCCACCAGTGCATTAATATCTTTTAAACTTTTCAAACTAGTTGTAGGATGATTTTGTTGCATTACCACTTGCACGGTATGTCCAGCTCCATTTGGTCTTTGAATGCTGCAATTTTTTTTATCACATTAACATAAATATGTGTCAACCGATGAAAATAATTGATATAAATGAAATCATATCAAATCAAAATGAAATTAAATAAATCACCTCAAGTAATCAAAAACAATGTCAAAAACATGATAAAAATATAGTTCAGATTGTGGATCAAACCTAACCAGACAAAAAAGTGCATTAAAAAAAAATGAAAACAAACAAAAATAGAAAAAAATATTTGTGAATTTTTTTGAAATCTTACAATTTTTCGTGTTGAAAGCATAGAACAACGGACAGTATTGCTACTAGTATTGCCAAGAGAACACCGGGTAATGCGATAGAAAATGCAAACTCATCAATGTATGTCCTTTGCGGAATCTCGTACATAGACATTGAATCCCATAATGGTTCTTCTTGACGCAATGGCTTATGTTCGATCTGATGAGATTTCTTGATTTTACTGTCATCGTTAACAATATGAAATGCACACCAATCCAATTTAAATCCAGCATTTTCGAATATCGTTTGAACTGAAGTTCGTTTGTAGGTACATGTTGAGATTTTGTATAATGGCTTCACTTCCTCTTGCAAGTCAATCAAACGTTGTGAAAATGCAGTGTGTGATGATAAATGTACGAAAATGCCTTCTTTTTGTTGTGGTTGAATTGGTACGCGACCACCCATTTTGATTGCTGATTCCATGAATGAAATGTGTAAATCATTTTTACTTTCCGGCCACAAATCAAGACGGAAAATATTTTTCAAGTTTTCAACACGTCCCGGTTGAGTTAAGTGCACCCAGTTCAAATTATCAATTTTCATTTGTACGGTATTGACTGCATACGATGTCTTACGTGTAATATGTAGAGAAAGCACCGAATGTTGAATGTTATAGGTCAGTTTATTCAGTGCAATCACATCCAATAGAATCTGTAATGCATGTAATAGATAGTAAAAATTGAAATTAATCTGAATATTCATGATTGAAGAGGATAGTAAAAATTATCAATACACTTACATCTTGACCACTTAACTCTTCTGGAGCAGTGCCATAGAGAAATCCAGAATTATATTCGGTAGAGTACATGAAACGCATCCATGACGGTAGATCTGGGTAGTTTTTCAAAGAAAATCTGTATTCAAATTGGTCGGGTTGTTCTAGCGTTAGATTAAACATTTTTGGTTCGATTTTTTTCGAAAACCATTCGTTCACATTTACGCGACCAAGTGACATCGATAATAATTCACCATTAGTAAAACTAAACAATGACAAAATCAATACACATGAAATGTACCGATTGTCCATTGTTCTTGGCAATTTATTATGTACGCAGATTGAGCACAGAAAATGGCAATTTTATTCGAAGCACCCACGAAAATCAAAAGAAAATTATACCAAGCGACGGCTAACTTAATCGATTACATTCCTTTACACAAATATTTTTTTTCGTCTTGTCAGTAATTTCACGCATGCGCATATACACAATACGTTGTCCAAAATATATAGTGGGAGACATTGTGTATGAACAACAGGGCTGCCATGTTACAGTTTTTTTTAATTACATTTATAAATAATATCAGGCGACTGTTTATTTCGTGTGACAGAACTTTGGCAAAAGCATAGTATTTGAAGCGTCGCGTGTAAACAAAATTGTATGTTTCTGTGGAAACACGTTTGATTGAATTCATTTTAATCTAGTTCGTCTGACAAAGTTACAAAGTTTAGTGAAAATATAACAATTATTTTCGAAATCCTTTTCTCTTTTTTTAGTATATGATTGTAAAAATCTAAGAAAAATGAAAAGATCAAGATCCAGAAGTTCATCCAGTGAAACATCACGCGATAGTTTACAGTAAGTATTTTTTTAGATTTCTAATTGACAGAATATGTAATTTTAATTCTTTATACATTGAATTTAAAGTCGTAGGGACCGGCGGCGAAATTCCAGTGTTTCAAGTGAAGATGAAAGGAAAAATCGACGTTCGCGGGTAATTTTTGCCATAAAATTATATAAAATATATTTTTTAATCCAAACTATGTTTATCAATTTAGGTGCAACCGCCACCAAAATCGAAATGTCTTGGGGTTTTTGGTCTAAGTGCAAGCACAACAGAAGATAAAATATATGAAATATTCTCAAAATACGGAAAAATTAAGCGAATTAATGTAATTTTTGATACTAAGGTGAATAGATTCATTTGTAATATTTAAACAGATAATCGTGAATTAAGTTTTGAAATTTGATTCTTTCTTGCAGACTGGCAGATCTCGCGGATTTTGTTTCATTTACTTCAAACATTTAAGAGACGCAAAGGATGCAAAAGAGTCTTGCTCGGGCATGGAAATTGATTATCGTCGTATTCGAGTTGATTATTCGATAACATCAAGGCCACATGAACCCACACCTGGAGTATATAAGGGACGTAGCACTCGTGCTGACCCACCACATCGTAGCTCAAGGAGACGATCACCCTGCTCACCTGAATCGTATCGACGTTGACTACTTAGATTTTGAAATGACAAATATCAATACTTAACTAGCATGAAAATGCAATGACTCATTTAATTTTAATCTATTTTAGAGTAGGTCACAATACAAAAAGTTCCAATCAAATATGTCATCTATTGATCGAATTGTTTAGATGCACATTCATTAGCTTGGTATATGTATTAAATGTACACACAATATGGGTAAAGCCATTTATTTCATTCGTCTGCACAGGCAATTACAATTGCATGTTCATTGTCCAATCGATTTTTAAAATTTAAATGACCAAGAAACAAAATTGATTACAGATTGATTTGGACCGGAATATTTCTATCATTCATATTTAAAGAAGAAAAAAAACAACAATAATAATATGGTATCATTCGGTTTTAGATTACTACAAATAAAAGAATTAAATGCATTTGAACTTTATTCTCTTCTATGTTATCTCTTTTTCTATCTTTGTTCTTTATTAATCATGCAACTTATTGATTTATGGTAAATGATGCACTTAGATGAAACGCAGAGCGAATATCGTACCAAAAAAAACGATTCAATTAAATTAACTGTTGAAATTATGGTTTCAAATACTACAGACTTTCATTGATTGCACTGTAAACATGTGAATCAACATTTTGTAATACATTTTCGTACTCGGTAATTTCTAATGCTTCCCATTCAGCTTTGAAGGCTGCCTTTGGATCCTGTGGCATTGAACCGGCCGCTCCACTCATTTGTTCTTGCATCGCTGATGTTTGATCAGCCGCTGAACATGCAAAAATTAATTTGAAATTAATGTTTATCGAATATAATAATTGAATGTACATTGTATATACCATTGTTTTCGCCAAGTACCAAAGTGTAAATACCTAGGGATGTTCAGAGGAAAAGAATGGAAAAATGGAAATTAATCAATAAGTAATGGAACAGAATGGAAAATTATAAATACTTCGTAAACCAAACACGTTCAAAAAGTACCAGGAGGCACTAGAAACCCAAGCCGCATCAAGTGAAGCTAGCTCAACGCCTCGTTGCAGCATTGGTTTGAAACGTAGCGTTAGAGGGAATGGAACTTTTGTCGTAACGAATCCGGAAAACATCCAATTGATCCATCCACCAATGAATACCATTGGTAAAACGTTAACGAAATTCCCCTTCACCATATCCGATAACATTGCGGTCGAATTTGGACTAACTGGCTGGCGTTTTTGTGTTTTAAAATAACCAGTGTCGGCATTGTTGAAATAATGCCGTCGCATAGCAAACGATTGAGCTGTCAGGTATTTACCTAAGGGGAGAATCACAAAAGAAAAGAATAAAATTTAAAATAATCGATAAGTAATCGGGAAATAATCGAAAAATAATCGGAAAACAATCAATAATAATTAATAAGTAATTTTTAAGTGATTTGCCCCAGGTATTTACCATTTTCGCGTAATAAACGAGCTCGAATCATGGCTTGACTGTATGCAAAATATCATAAATGAAATTATTGTATAAAATATATTAGTTCAAGACAAATGATTACTTTACCTATCTTGAATTTGAGTTAGTTCAACTTTTTTCTGTGATGAAATCAATATCGATGCATAATGTCTTATGATTCCGACCAAAAATGTGATCAAAATGATGGGCAAAAACACCCAAACACGTATATTCGGATCAATCAACAATTCTGTCATTATGAAAAACTATTTTACTTAACTCAATCTCAATTTTGATTGAGAACAATTTATTTGTACTATTTTCTGAATCGATGAAAATGTCTCTAATTCTTTTTATTTTATAAATGTATGTCGTGTGTAAGGATGACAGATGTCATTCATTATGACACATAGATCCCTATTGAAAAAATTGAGATAAAATACTATTCCGAATCGGAATTTCCGATCATAAACAAAAGCAAGATTTTTTTTGAATTCTACATATTAATATTTATTTCCAGCTTCAAGATGCAAATTGAACAACAATAGAACAGTACTAATGATATAAAATGCTGTGTTTTGAGTGATAATTATACAACGTTGTATTTTTTGTTATTCCTTCATTCACCAAATGGTTATTTTCAATTTTGTTCGACCGGCTCTTCTCTAATTGGTTCACCATTATTTGTCTTATGTTTCACCAAATAATCGGCCAAATATTGAATCGGATCAATCGGACGTTCCTTTGCAAGGGCCTTTAAACCTTCAAGTAAAATTGGAGCAACGGTTTGGTCGATATACTGTTTGGTGGGAATTGTCGACAAATCCGTCCTTTTCTTCATGGTCTGCTCTGGTTTATCAGTCATATTTTATTTTACCTAATCAAATTACCATTAATCTTTTTATTAAGTTATTTTTTTAAATATATTTTCTGCTTTTATAGATATATCAGCTGAAACTTTGTCTTTATGTTTTCGGAATGAACTTTACGTCTAACAATAGATAGTTTGGATGTTGTTGTGTCTTCTATGTCTTTCTCTTTATGCTGAAATATGAGTGACAGTATATACTACCATTTAATTATACCAGAGTGCGCTTCTGTGGCACTGTTTTCATATATTGTTTATAGAACAGGATTAAATCAAATACCTTTTCAAATTAAAATCCAAGAATGCATAGAAAAACATTGTTTTAAACTCAATGTACGAATTCCAATGGAATGACTTCCATTTGTTTTATTCACTTCCAATACCATTTCGTTATTAATAATGTAAACAAAGCCCAATACGTTAAGTTTTAAATTGTAACGATTCATTCGTTGCTCAATAATAAAAAAAATAAACAATCCGTTTGAAAAGAGATTTGCGTTATATGATTTAAAATTAAGAACATTTTCAGACGTCATTTACTGCATTACTCTCTTTTATTTCATGAAAAAAAAATCAATTTTGAATTTTCGAACCCGAAACGAATTTCGAATGTGTATGACATTTAACAGTAGGTGGCTGTGTGTCAGTCACACCGATCATCATTTGTTTACATTAAAAAAATATGCTTCGTAACCTCCGCATCACATCACATCGTGACGGCCTTTTCTATACAATTGGTTCCTCTCATTTGAGTTTAATGTGTGTTGCAAAAGAATAGATTTCTTTACACTGTGAAGTTTGTGTTTGATCCTCGTTTTATTTTAAATAACAGCATATTCACAAACTAACAACGTATGAAATCTCAATTTCGCCATCGATCGAAATAGTGAATTTGTTGCATCGACATTTTTCGTGTTTGTTATTTATTGTTTGGAATTTTGCTTTGATTTTCGAATACCCGAATATTCGCTCAAACACGATATCGAATTTGTCATCTCAATTCAGTTTACTGGAATGCTTTGAAACGGTAAAACGATTGTCTCTGCTAATGTTTCTTATTGTTTTGTGCTGAAGTGTGTGTTTTTCTTTGTGTTCATTGTTTAAGTGAAAATTTTCAAAGTGTTTATGCAATGATTTAATGACATTTTTTGTCGTTTTTTTTCAATTGAGTGTAAATAGAACGCAAAATGGGTCGACACAAGACGACCGATCCGAACAAGAATATCGTGATATTCTAGTCCAAATCATCATAATTCTGTCGATTAGGCCACAGAAATAGCAAATTTGGCATCGTTGGTATTGTTGATGATGGTGAGATGAAATTCAATTATTATTGTGTATTCTCCTTGAAATTATTTTTTTTACTAGAATTTCGATTTTTTTTGCAATGAATTGATTTGATTGTTTTCTCTTTGTGTGTGTTCGTTTGTTGAATGAAACATTGAAGGCATTGACAATAATGATGAAGAATTTTTCGAACAGGATGGAAAAAAGATAATCCAAAATTGTTGGCCAACATAGACAACGTGTCGCTGATGTTACCGGATTTTTGTCACATGGTTGAATCGAATTTCATTGAACGGCCAACTAACAATGGCTTCGGCGCAGAGTTAACATATCTGTGGGAAACGAATCTGACTACCCATTGCGAAAGCCGATCAAAGAATTTTTTTGAAAAGCGCGTGTTTGAATTGAACGATTTCGCAACGCAGTACAATTATTTCAACGATCGGTTTGGTCACGGTGACGCATTGCCATATTACGACAATGTTGACATAACAAATGCCGTCAACTACACATATCATCGCAGAAATACCACCAATGGTGATGAACAGCGTGAATTGCAACTGGGCGACTTGTTAGATGAGCTACGTTTTGTTGGTGCACCAGACAATTGCAACATCAAGGAGTTCGTTAAGAATGACTGTTTCAAATCCATTCGCATGTGGACATTCATTCAGCGCTCTATCCGGATGTTTCATATCACATACAAAGATCGCCGTGATAAACCACGATTCCGGAATTTCGTTGTTGTAGCGATGTGTGATTTCCAACGGCGACACATTCGCGTCGATACAGATGCATTGTAAAACATCGGAAAAAAGGAACGTCAAATTGGAGAAACATTGAGAAGAAAGAATTCAGTGCAAACAAACATGGGAGTTGGAATCTGTTTTTCAGATAGAGGAGAATATTTTCAAATTGGTGAGCAACAAAAAAGATTTTGATTACCATATTTGTTCGGATGGTGTATCTGTATCGTTTTTGTACAAAAAGCCAAAAATACAGCCAGTTGAGAAAGCGACGCTGAAATCAAGGTACGATAGCAAACAATTGAAGTATGCTATTGGAGTTGATCCGGGCATGCGTACGTGGAACGCTACAGTACGATGTGAGATTGAAATCAACGAAGAGGCAAATTTGGTTTTTTTACAATGAATCAAAGTGATTGATATTGTGATTGTGATTTCGAATACAATGTTGTTTTTGTTGTTCTCATTTTGTTAGGTGAATTTGTGTATATCCAGCAAACGATATCATTGGGATGCAAAACAAAATCGTCGTGATGCGAAAGCCGAAAGAATCACACGAAGAGCAAGCTGATCGTAATCGAATTGCAGCTATGATTGGTAAAATGCCATCGCCCAAAGGATCATCATGGTGTTCGTACATTGAACATCGATTACGTGTAATGAATGATGGCATTGAAACGTATTTGGCCAAACAGTATGCACGATTGGGACTCGACAAACACATTGAATCGGTACGTGCGATGGACAAAACGACATGCAAAATGGTACGAAATGAACCATCAATTTTCTACATTGGAGCCGGCGGATCAACATGGCTACCAAATGTTGCAAACGATGAAATCGAGGGAGCTGCTGGAGCACAACCATCGCACACAATAGTATGACATCGTGATATCGCAGCAGTGAAGCTGATCCTGTACAAAGGTATGCAATCTGATGAAATTGATACAAATTGTAAACGAATTGATAAAATGTGTTTTCGTTATATCATTTTGTAGGTGAATGCGTGGTGTTCAAGCGAAGAATTCATCAGGATATCAAGTCAATTTTTGTATCATATACTAATTGAATTTTTTCTGTTTTTTCATGCCATTGATGAACGTTGAATTTGACAGAAACTACATACGTCAACATATGCCCGATAATGGATGAATTTGCCACAACAATTTTTTATTGGGAAGCTACACAATTATTTATTAATTTATCTTATTAAAATGTCTAAATGATATATAATATTTGGATGATATCGTTATCAGTAAGGTATGCGTTTGTCAATTTTGTGTTTCAAAGTGGTTGTGAGTTATTTGTTACATATTGCAAAAATGTGCAATATTGATGTGATTATGTGATGGTTTTGTCTTCCAATGCATTCGTTCATTAAGCTAAAAAATTTATTACATCTATTTTTGTTTGTTTTTTTTTTTCATCATAAACAATATCTAGTGAATTTATGAAAAAGTACAAATAATTCGCAGTAGCACTAACAATTCAAATTATCTCTTATGATTAAACGCAATAAAAATTGTTTTCCATAAATTGATGTTATTCAGTATTTTTTTTCTTCATCGTTCTCCATCGCATTTTCTTTGCAATTTTAACACATCGTTTAAAGAGTTTTTGCTCTGTCAAGAAGATCCGCAATAAATTTCTGCGAATATAAGAACAATTGAAAGTTTGAATTTGTTGATTGAAATTTTTTGCCAATTTTCTTACCGATATGTCTTGTTGAGGCCTCTTGCACTCAGAGAGCAGCCGCTGCAAAAAGAGAAACAAAAATGTTTTGAAATTAACGAAATATGTAAATGGAATGGAATAAGTTGACTTACTCTTAGGTGATTTATTCGACTGTCATCTGAATCCATATCGAGAATTTCATCAATGTCTACATCGATAGCTTCAGATGGTGGATCAAACAATTTCTGTAACTCATCATACAGCCACATTTCGACAGCCAAACGCTTTCGGATCAAACTCATTTGATGTGATCCATATTTAGCGGTGAGGAATTTCTCACGACGCTCTTTCACTGCTTCGCCCTTTTCCGTAAAATTCACCCGTAGATTCGTTCGATTTGGCGATCTCTCGCAATCGTTCAGTGATTGTAGACTGCACTGCATTTCAGTACTTGATTTTTGTCTTCGTGGAATTATGAATAAAATGTAAAATATTATAATGATTGAGATGTTATATTATTCGTTGTCCAGTTTCAATATTTATCACTCTTTCTGGGAATAGTTAATCTTGCACCATTAATCTATAAAAAAAAATAAGGGAAAGACCAGAATTAAATTATGATTTAAGAAAGTTCTACTAAATTGAACACAATAATTTTATTGTTTCCATCGGCTAACTTGATCGTATGTATTTGAACTCTTTTTTGTCAAATTTTATGTTGTGGTAACTTCTTGAAAAATAGTTTATGCAGAAATTATTATTATCACGCTTGGCAAATGTAAATAGAACAGTCTTAAAAGTTTTTGGTCACTTTTTTGTGCGAATGTGTCTAATACATCTACTTTGTGAACAAACATTCAATGGATCATCTTTGATCATCACCTTCTTTGATATATGTTAGTTTATTCGTGTTAGCATTCCATTCGTTAATATGTCCTAGTGTCTTTCAGTAGAATATTCGGTATTTGATCCTTAAAATTGATATTATTCAATTATTGGCATTATCTAACAAAGCGGCAGCCACACTGAAATTCAAAGAAAGCAAAACAAAGATCTCCATTTAGATAGATTGTAACACACAAATAACACGGAGCCTTATTAACTGATATGTTATTTACACGGTTTCACAGCACTTAATGCTTATGTCGAAAAAGACGGTATAAGTTTCGTTTTCGTCTGATAAGAATATAAAAATAAAAACCTTATTTTAGAATGGAATTAACCAAAACAAAAAGTAAGTTTTATGCGTACATGGATTTTATCACCGATGAGGCGACTTGACCACAATAGACACTTGTTATAAAATTGGAAGAAAGAAAAAGAAACACACACGCATACACAAAACAACGTACACTGTTCATCAACATCAACAACATGGTGCATGTAACCGCCAGTTTATTTAAGTCAATATATGTAGCAGTCAAAGAAGAAATGCGAGAAAGAAGAAATTGTGTATTGTTGTTGTTTTTTATTTCTTTTTCTTGTCACGAAATGCATACACAAACTCATACAAGTTCATCAAAATACGAGTTTTGTACGGTGTTTATTGCTTTTATCAATTTCTGTGTCAATTTCTTGTATGAACGGAAAAAAGAAAAAGAAAATATTGTGTTGCTTGATTTTTAGAGAGTATTTGTACATCTTTATTGATGATAATGATTCAGATGCTGAGTGAGAATTGACTAAGACTAAGTGGTCCCTCGGAAATAAACTGAACTGAACATACATACAACAAAAATATCTGTTGAATGAGCTTGAAGCATCATCATCGTGTATATTAACCAAATATTTGCATACTTGATTTCGTTGCGTGCATATACATGTATATACACATATTCAAATGCACTTGAAACCGACTGAAGTAATAGGAGCGTATGCATGTAGACATTACTTCAATGTTTGGACACGGAAATGTTTTCGGTTGTAAATTGACCGATGTAATTCTAAAAATATTAGCAAAGACGTGAGGTTAAATTCGATACCCAGATCATAAACCTCTTGATATACTTGATTGTTGACGACAAATAGTTCAATTATAGGAGGCTTTACTAATCGAATCTGATATTTTGGGCGTGATCAAAACCAGAAATGCAAAGTCCATAAATCAAAAAATAATGTTGCAAAAGTGAATAATAAATCACTGGAACACACACAATTCAAGTGTCGAATAGAAGTCATTTTTTACACACGATTCATCAACAATAACTGTTATGAAAATAAATTCATAAAAGAAATTAGAACAGTAACACTCACTATGAAATATACTGATTTTGTAATGAATATTTTATGTGCTTTCGCATACAAGTTTACATTGTATATGTTTTTTGATTCGACAGCTATTGTCTATCAATGGATCTGACTTTTTTCAAGTGTTCACAGTGGTTACGGCACTCGAATGGTATATTCGCAACAAGTTCATGTTATTGTTATGCACGCACGCAATAATCATTAGAATTACATATTAATTATAATTTGCACTAATGGCACAGCATTTCGCCACCAAAAATTTAACAACAGTAACTGATGACTATCAGTTTCAAAAGAGACTAGTTTATTTTTTAATTTTGCAGATATAAGTAACAAATGAGTGAACATCATTGGCTAATACAAAGTATAGAAAGACAATGTAAAAATGTGAAAAATGAAACTTGCAATGAAAAAACAAGAGTCGGGGTGCGTTAAAGTTGTTAACGTTCGTTACGTTTTTTTTCTGTTTCCCAATAAAAATGCGTCATTTTCTTTTTATGTTCATTCATATGAAGTATTTCGCTTTTTCTTGGGTCATTTATTTTATTTAATTGTTTGGCCAATTGAAATATAGAAATTTGAGTGAACTTATGTTGCTCACATCGCATCACGTTTCGTACATAAACCAAAATTTAAAAGAGGGGATTAACCGAGGGATTTATACTGTGCAAAAGCGGAGCATTTTTCTTCTTCATATGAAGTCGTTTTTTTTATCTTTAAAAATGCTAATCAATTGGTTTCATCAGCACAATAACAACAGCAACATCAACAACAAAAAATGAATTATACCAGAACAAGAGAGAAAACAACTACAACAACAACACCAAAGTAACAATAATAATTGTTGTGCACGCTTAATGAAACGCGGATTTTCGTAACCTTTTTCAAGTTATTATTATTCTTATTCTGTGTTTCCTTTCTCTTCTTCTCTTTTAAGTACAATTTTAATACATTCTTTGCATTGAATCGTATTTGGATGTAGCTTCTTGATTCTTATTTTTGTACATTTGATTTACTTGAAATTTAGCTTTATTTTTAACGGGATTGTATTTTTTCTATTTCTTCTTGGAAGTAAACTCATTTGAGGTCGTTCATTTCATTCACATCTACACACATTTTCTGCTTTTCTACCTTTAAATTATTTATACGTGAAGATGATGGTATGATATTTTCAAACACTGTGATATTTTCAAATACACCATTCACATTGATTTATTTGATTTTTAGAAAAGGTTAAATATTCCCGGAAAGATTTCTCTTATTTGGTGAGAGAAACATGAATAAATATACCTCTATGAACTGCAGTCAAATTATCAACGAATCATTCAAAAAACAAAAAAATGCAATCACAACAATTTCATATTTCTTTTTTTTTTTTTTTGCTCAATCACCATTAAAATTCGAAATAATATAACGCTATTGAATAACATAAATTTGAAGAAAAAAAAATGCTCAAATACTTGTAACGATGATGAACTGAATCTCACAGATTGGATTGAATCGCGCGTTCGTTAAGAAGATATAGCGTTCGTTCGCGCGAATATGTGCTATAGAATACACTGATAAACTCCGACTGAACCAACAACAGAAAACACTTGAATCGACATGCTATAAGCTCAACACGACGATGTTTTCTTTCACTAGCCATTTGATTTGATTCTCTGTCCCTCACACTCACAGTGCGCGTTCACTTTGAATGCATACCGTTTTCAAATCGTCTACACACGTCTATCCATTGGCATTATGTATATTTTATAAATTCATTGAAATAATATTGTTTTGTGTTGTTCTTCATTTTTTTCTCATTCGACTTTCCTTTGCGAAATTAACGCCCGAAAAGCAAAAGAGAAAAAAAGCAAAAAATAACACAAAAATAAGATTAAAAAAAAAGAATCAACAAAATGAAGAATAAAGAAAGAAAGAAAGAAAGAAATATATATGTGAAACCGAACCAAAGTGAACAGCATAAATACATACGGAACGGAATTTGATGGCTATAAGAATATTATTATATATGCGGGGCAAATAACCGAATAAGAACGATGTATATATATACAAGCTCAAACAACAATCTTTGAAAAAGCGTACGGTATAAGTCAATGAATATTAAAAAGAGAAGAAGAAACAGACACAACTGAACTCATGATTGCTTTCTGTGGCGGAACAAACCTTTTGCCTATTCGTATATTGCAATTTTTTTCCTCATACACGCTTTTCTCATCTACAATGTATATATTCACTTGTTTCTGGTGTTTTTTGTTCTATTGCTTGTTTTACTTCTCTTTCTCTACCACAATCGCTCTATTTCATTCTTCTTCTTCTTCTTAATATCTTGTACACTGCCCAACCATCACACAATTTCCCGTCTACAAAACTTTTATTTCGATCTGTGACTGATATAAGTAGAAATAAAAGCTAAATTAATAAAATGTGTTCAGACCACAGGGTTCATATTGGCATGGATAAAAATGCAAATGCGTATACGTGTTGGTGTGTTTGCGCATGGAAAATCTAATGCAAGTAAATGCTCATCCAAAACAACTAGTAATATTGAGTGTGGTTGTGGGACCAACCATGTAAGCATCGCAGGTACTGAATGCAGAATAAAAGATTGATCATTTATACATACCCCGTATATATATGTGCATTGTACAATTTATAGCTCAAGAGTTTGTTGCCATTACTGTCTGACCCCGCATTGTTTCGCCCACAAAGTGCAAACGAAAGAGAAGAAAAACCATTTGAAATAAGCGCGACGTCATTCACACCAAGTTCGAAAGACAAATTTTCCAATTTTTTTTTGCCTTTATCATATACGTCCCATCCACTTCGTTATATCGAATAAAATAGATCAAACCATTGTCAAGCACGTCTACCGCAGTGTCTCCTGGGATTAATGGTCACTCTTTTTTATATGCTCGTCTGAAGATGAAATATTTCTTTAATGCTTTAGTTCGCATTTAGTGGCGTATATCATCCATGTAGAATGATTCAATCAATGCTTTCGGCACAGGTGTTTCCATACACAATGGTCTTGAATTTTGGTAATATACAAAAGTCAAAAAAATTCAATATGTGTATTAAGGTGTCTTTTTTATACTATACACGTTTTATTTGAATTTCTCTTTGTTTTTATTGTGACTGCAGCTTAATCATTTTCGCTCTTTTGTGATCTATGAATGTTTGGTTTTTATAAATACTTAATTAGTATGCTTTTTATGTGGCCGAAATGAGATAAAAAAAGATGAATGTCTTGTTGTTGTGAGAGATCATTGATATACGTATGGATGGAATGGGCAAAAAAAATGATTATGACTCAAACAAGTAAAATGTACGGCAATTGGTATTTCAGTGTATATTGCGAGTAAACTTTCGAGATGGAGTGTAAAACTATCTCTTACATAAATCGTAAAATTCGTTTCTATTCGCTAATTATGACACTGGCTCGAAACGAGCAAATGAAATATAAAAGAACCTCGTTATCAATTAGACTCTTGCCACACATACATACACACATTCACGCAATCACATAAACTATAAACGGGGGAATCAATTAGCTGCAAAGCAATCTAACAAAACTCATTCAATAAAAGACATCACTTACAAGTGAAAGATCCGCTTTTTTGGATGGAAAGTCTATTTTACACACATAGAACTACACTATTCCATTTTCAAATAAGAAAATTTACTAAACGCTATCTTAATGTTTAGACACAAAAGATAAAAGTTTTCTTTTTATGGTCGCTACCGTTGTGCACTGTCGAAACGACTAGGTTAAAAAAAGGAATGGCTGATGGTGTAATGCGATAAATCAATGCGCTTTTCCAGAATTTAAAGCATTATACCGATGCTGCTCATTCTCTTGTTCAGTTTGGTTTGCATATATTTGGTCGACTCAATCGCCGTCTCGCTTTGTTTCACGTGGCTGGAGTGCATTGTTTGTGCTTCTGTCCATGATATAATATAAATGTATGTACTGGTGTAATAGCAACAAAAATAGCAATTTGCAGAATCGCACGTGATGACAAAAAAGTCCGAGTCTGCGCACAATGTAACACATAGTTACCCCGTTGAAATACCAAAAACAATATGAGCACAAAAGAGACAAATACACATTTTTATTCGATGTTGGAAGTGTCGATACCTACCGTAAATCCAATGAAATGTCTCCAAACAATATCGATCGCTTTCCACACAGGGAAAAACAAATAACTGAAGTATACTGATAAAGAAAATTTCACAAACCAAAATACAAATTTTCCAAGAAGCAGCCAATGTAATAAACTTTGTAGTATCGTATATGAAGGATAGGAAAGCGGTGACTAATTAGACGACACCCAATTGCGTTTTAAATCTTACGCTAACAAAGCAATCTAACAAATTCTCAATTAATTTTTTTAATACCTTCTATAAGTGTGTGGTTTGTAAAAATCAAAAGTTGGCAACAACAAAATCAAATTTACTAAAAAAAATTTAGTCAGTGTTAATTACTCGCAATACCATATGGTCATATGGTCAAGTTCTTGGCGATAGAATAGTAAAAAAAAGTGAAAATAGCTATGTCGAAACATAGTCAATTTGATTCTTCAGTGTTTTTGGTATTAATTTTTGTTTTCATGCAATGTCACCTGATTATGTGCAAACATCAAGGGGATATTGTCAAACGAATGGACATCGCCACTTGTTTAGGTAATTTTATAATATAATTATAATATTTGGATATTGATTACTAAAATTTTGGTATTATGGTATTATTTTACCGTAGGAAAATTTGACGTGAAAAGTGACATGATTATAAAAACCGAAGAGTCCAAAAAAATGGGTGGAAAATTTTTAGATAGTGCTGATGCATTGACTAAAGTCGAATGCTTGCACTTATGCTGTGAAACGGAATTGTGTGATGTTTTTGTGTACGAAGAAAAGGTTAATATATTCAATATTCATAAATGGAAAATGTGAGCTTTATTTTATTCTATTCTATTTATTTACTCCATTTTTAGGGTGAAGGTGAATGTTTTTTATTCAAATGTGGGCCCGCTCAAGATTTTCGATGTAAATTTTCTAAGCACGCAAACTATACAAGTGCAATATTTTCCATTGAGAAAAAAGTGCAGCCACGGCCATTAAACACATTGAATAAAGCAAATGTGCCGACTGTAGTGTTGTCACAAAATGAAATTGATTTGAAAAACTTGAAAGGGAAATCGGTTAATTCCGTGAGCGTTAAATTGTCATCTATTGATGCAATATCAGCCGTTGAAACAACGACAATTAAAGGTAAAATTATGATACTGTTTTTGTTTTTATCGTTATGTAATCGATTTGGATACAGCAATTACAGCATCGATGAAAAATGCAACTTTGCATTGTAGTCGCTTTCAATTTCAATGCCATTCGGGAGAGTGTATAGCTGTTTATAACGTTTGCAACGGAATACCGCAATGCAATGATGCAAGCGACGAAGGTCCAGAGGTAAACACGTCGATTACATGTTGAAAATGAAAATTGCAATAGCCATCAAAACAACAATAATAATAGTTTATTTCAATTTTCAATATGTCTCTTGCATGATTTTCTGAATATCAAATGATATTTCATATGTTTTTTTTTCTATTTTTATTTGTTTAGTGTCAGTCTATAACACGAACTCCCGAAGTCACTCAAAATAAAGCGTCAGCTGATGGACGTATACAACTTATAAATAGTAATGTTCAAACAAGCGGAAATGTAAGTTATTTCGATTCGAGATATTCATACAAAATAAAAACTAATTTGTGTTTAATTTCAGGTTGCTATTGGACACAACAGGGAAGATCCAATTTCTGCTCCACACTGGCCGAATTTCAATCAATCGCCAGATTTGAATGTTGCCGATGCCGTTCACCAATACACCGATGGTATTGTAGCACAATTTTTATTAACATATTATATTTGCCACAATTTAAAATATTTTTACACATTATTGTTTTAGATAAGGCAGGTTTACAGATCACTGACACAGTCCAACAAATTTCGAGACTTCAGTCAGATTTATCTCGATTACCTGCTACAACCAAAGACAATTGGAATGTTTTGAACGATGCAAATATAATTTCAAATTGGCCACAACAACAGATGCCACAATTTCCAATGAAACCATTGCAGTTTCCACAAAAGTCAACATACACTCAATATCAGCCGGATTTATTACAAAAAACTGTATCAACAAAAACTGATCAGACACAATTGAAATCCCAACAGCAATATAATGTAAATTGGCCAAATCCCGAGTCAAACGTTCCAAGCTTTTCGAATGTTAATCATCCAAATCACAACAACGAAGAGATTTTGCCTGAAAAAGATGCGATTGGGATGTTGAAAGACGTACCTGTACATGATCTGAAAAAAGATGGCAAAAATCTTATAGTTCAAAATAAAAGCGAATCAAAGTCAACTGAAGACTCTGATTACATTAACGAAGATGAAGAAGAAATAACGACTGAACCACCGAAAAAGAAGAAAAAACACCGAAAAGTCAATAAAATTGGAAAACAACCAACCGAAGTAAAAATAGCATCAAAGTCAGATTCAGCGATCCAACAAATGAAAATCGTACATTCCGATTTGCGAGTGGAATTCATGGATCATGATGGTGAAGCGGATAGGCCGGGAGGAGCTGTAGTTTCACTGGCGTTAGGTAAGCTTCGATTTGCGAACAAAAGGATTTATGTTTTAAAACACATAATAAATTATTATTAATAAGTTTATCACATATATTTTCAGGCATTTTGATTACAATTGGTTTAGTAATGGTTATCAGCTGTCGGACGACAGCCGTTCGAAAGCGAATAAGACGTGGCAAAGGCTATGCGCATGATGCTGATTTTTTAGTGAACGGACTATATCTTTAATTTATTTATAAAATAGCACATAAGTAGCAACTAATAAAATCATTGTGTATTATCCATTTAAATATTTCTGTTTCAATGTCATTAAACTGATTGTGAATATAAATTGCGGCAATACTGCAAACCAAAAGTAAATCTCTAAAAAATGATTTAATATCGTTGAACTTTGATTTTGAATTTTTTTCATTCCAATTGATTTCATTTCGAGTGATGCAAACTTCTACAATCTACATATATTTATAAAAAAATATATAACAGACCCTATAATTCAGAATAGTAATTGACGAATCAGCGATCAATTATGTTCTCATTTAAAACATAGAATAATAGAAATGTTTACCAACTCAATTAACGATTTTAATATTAAAACATTGGATCCAATGTCCAATTTTCTGTTCGTCCAAATTCAGTCAGCTTGACCAAAATGAATTCATTGAGAATCGCAATTCTGACATTTTTCGTCAAACTGCAATTTCAAATTCATTGACTCTGCCAAAAATTTCAATTCAACAAATACAGTATTGATATATTCGGATTTCTCAGCTGTTTCATAATGATGACCCCCGCTATTAACTATTTTCAATAAAGTTGGTTTATCTAATATGTTTTCAATGCCAATTTCACGTCTTAAAGCCAGGTATTTCAACGAATTTTCCATCGCAACCGTTTCATCATTTTTGCTGGCTACGAGTAGACTTGGAGGGTAAAAATCTTCGCTATTAGTTGGTTTTTGAATGTGTAAAAGAGGTGCGTAACGTTTGATAATATTGTAATATTCTAACTGTGATAAGTCTCCATATTGTTTGGCCCAAATACATCCTTTACGAGGTAGATATCTAATTAAATCCAAATTGGCATTCTGAATGATAACAGATTTGAATAAATTTCGTTGTCTATTTATAACAACAGCACCAGCTAATCCACCTGTGGAAAATCGAAATTACAAAAATATCAGCTAAACTTGAAAAACTCAGTTGAATCGAATATACAGCACCATGTGAAACACCGTAATATGCGATTTTATTTGAATCAATTATGTCGGCATATGTTTCTCCTTTTAAATATTGAACTCCTGCTATTAAATCATCGAAACTTTTTTCAGCTTCCCTTGCCTCAAGTAGCCATTTATCACCTAATTCATGAGCTCAATTTAATTTTAAACGTTATTTTGTATTTTTAATCTTTTATTCCTTACCTAATTCTCCACCTCCACGCGAATGAATTATGGCTATTTTGGGTTATAAATTAAATATACAATGTATATATATCCATTATTATTTCAAACACATACCAACAACTCCATTGAATAGCTCCACAAAAAGCAGCAAGAACAGCTTGAAAAACGGAAGCATGGAACAACCAAATCCACCTAAATTCAACCCCATTTCAATTTCACATGTTATGTGTTCGTTTTTTGTATTTTTTAATTTTTTTTCCTTACCGTACGCAAATACTAAACATGGTTTTTTGGAATCGTCAACCGTAATTTTCTGAATGATTGTCATTGGAATGCTGACGGAATCAAGACTTATAAATGAATCTTGTTGGATTTTTACTCTTATTTCATGTGAATTTAGTACTTTCGATGTTTTCCAAAGATACGGTTTGATGATTGAATATGATTTGGCTTTAGGTGGGCGATATAAAAGTTGATGAAAATCAATTCGATAGATTGATCTTGGTATTTTGAACGATTGTGTTTCGAAGAAAAATCCAATTCTATCGGTTTGCATCGATAAAAATTTCTCATTTTTCAATTGTATTTTGTATTCTATCCGATGTCTGTTCAGTGAATATATGTACAGGGAATTCTATTTAGGAATTATTGAGAACATTGAATAAATTATTCGTCGTGAATTTCAATTGAAATCTAATATACCTGTAAGTTTTCAATGTAGACTAAAAACAAATAAACAGAATACTTAAAGGCAGATTGCAACACACCATGGTTATCCTCATTCTCCTGGAATTTGATTGTTATGATTCATCGAATTAAATGCTTTTATATAACTCACTTACAGAAACAACTACTTCAGAAGATTTTTTTGGGTTTCCTTTACTAATCTTGACTTTAATAATACGATGTAGCGGTGCTTCATCATTTGTAAAAAATATAAAATAGTCTCCCTCATTTCCAACATATTCCTAAAATTGACTCGGTCATATGTTTCAAATAATAATCGAAATCTAATAACTATCTGAGTTGGTGCTAATGCACGAAAAAATACACTTACATAAAAAACACCTTGCGAAAGTTTGAAAATCGGCTTAAATATTATTCTTTCATATAAACGTTCTATATTTGCAATGGACACTGTTTGACTGTCACCCAAAATCAAATATTTATAATCATCACTAACATCAATAGACAGTCTATGAATTTCTGTTCTTGGAATTTCCTCAATAAATATATCGTGCATGCGTTGAACTATGAAATGATAACACAGGTTTGAGCAATTTCCGCCATCTGGATCATTCTGTTGGCAAACATATTTAACATATATAACACCAAGTATTTAATTTCATAAATGGATAATATTTACGTAAATTAGAAAAATTCCTTTGCTGTCTCCACTCCACACGATTTTTTTTAATTTTGTTATTTCTATGAAACGATGAGTCTTCCCAGTTTCCACATCAACCACTATTATTTTAAAAGAGTTCGGAAAATCATCATCTATAGTAAAAGCACAATATTTTCCATTTGGCGAATATTTGTACTCTAAGACTGAACCGGTAATTGTGTTTGAATCAAAAACAATATGTGGATGAGCATCATCTAGCGATTGCACTCTTTTGAATATTCTATAAACAATTTTTTAGTCATATAATTACCACAACAAATGAAATTTAAAGAATGTTTGGTTCTACCTACGGTTTATAGATTGATTTTGAAAAATCCAAGCATTTATAAAAAATAAACCAGTTGTGATATTGAACGTCAGAAAACAACTCATAATCAATTGACTTATTAAATATTTTTCTAATCAATTGCCAATCAATATTTGGTGAATTCTGGTCTATGTATTTATCAAGTATGTATTTTTCTATTTCCAAAATTTTATCTTTTCGTTCTGAGTCGTCTTCAAGCCAATAGTAATAATCACATATCTGCAAGAATAATCGAATTGATTTAAGATTTGTTACAATAATTGATAAGTTACCTAGAGTTGATCAGAAGAAATGAATGGAAAAAATGGAAATTAATCAATAGGTAATGGAACAGAATGGAAAAAGAATCGAAGGAATTGTAGAGTAACGGAATAGTATTTTTTAAGTATGTATGTCTGATAAGTTTTCACCTTTTCTTCGTGTAACTCAATTACTTTGGGCCCTCTTCGTTCAACAATTTGATATTGAATTGGAAGATCTAATGGATTTCGAATTTTTGAGCATATTTTTTTACACAAAAACTTAATTCAACTTACATTTGTTTTGTAATGAAGCTGTGAGCGAAAGCATCATTGAATAGAACGATAAAAAATATGATAGATTTATTGACTTGTCACTTCGACTCGTTTGAAGTTAATGAATTCTGAGGCACATTTCGTTGCACATTTATTTCAATACTCATTTAAAAATAGAAATACAATCAACATATTTCATGACCATTTTTCCCCTCATGTTTCTTGGCATATCATCAAAATGTTGATAATAATTCGGTGTCTCAATAAAATAAAGTTTCGAGCATAAAAATCTTTGAATACACCTTGCGTTGAATATCATTTTTTTATAATTGAATAAATTTTCCACTCGTTTTATGATTGAAGTCATTGATGAGTTTCAATACACTACAATAAGTATATTTCATATATTTTTAATACCAAAGCTGTTCCGAAAGCAAACAAATGAGAATATGCGTTTTTTCTTGAATTTGTTGTTGAAGATGTGAATATTAAATTTCATGTAAAAGTCGTACAGAGTAGTAGAAGGAAACAAATGATTTTGATATCCATTTATTGTATTGCCGGAATTAATAATTTTAATAAATATTTATGCAACAAATCGTTCGCATAAACTGTTTTGTATTGCCTCAACAAATTCCGTTTTGATAAATAAAATTCATTCAATGTTCTTCGTTTTGGTCTACATGTTTCGGGCCAAGCCCATCATCAGGACCTTATTAAAACAAAAATAAATATTTTATTAATAAATAATTAATCAAATTGAATACAATTATGAAAAATAAGAATACCCAATAGAGCAGTTCCAATTGACAATGTGTAGTACATGAAAGAAAACCAAAAACAACAACTAACTGTCAATTGCCTCACTAAACATAATTGCATCTCTTTATTTTATTTATCAAAACGGAATTTGTTGAGGCAATACAAAACAGTTCGTGCGAACGATTTGTTACATAAATATTCATGAAACAAATGATGTTTTAAATTAATTTCTTATTAACCCTCTAGTGCATAGCTCTCCCTTTAGGCGAGGTTGAGTTTTTTGCACTGTTTTTTGCACGAACCACGCATTTTTTTGGATTAAAATTATTTTTCCAATCTTAGTTACAACTAAATCAACCAGAAAAAAAATTCCCAGCTCTGGAAAAAATTAATGCACTAGAGGGTTAAATTATTTTAGACTTGGCCCGTTATACTGTCGCATACTTCATTGCATCGCCAATCAGTCTATCGAATATAAGGCTTGTGCTATTATTATTGGTCAAAGGTTAACTAAAAAGACGCGCCAAAAATTCTTTAGGGAAACGGAAAAAATTACATATCACTATTCGCACCAGTTTTAATGAGTATTTTATTGGGTTTTCAGTATCTTCGTTCAAGATCACAGTGTGTTCATACACATACGTAATCCATGGCACAATTGCGCCTGAAAAAAGAAATCGAAATTTTATCCGATTTATAAATGAAAAAGAATATAAGTCGACATAAAAACATGTATCGCTGCAATGAATTTATATTTTGAATATTTTTTATTGATTTTTAAGCATAAATTCAATATGATTTCTAATAAAAATTTTCAACATAAATTATTCTTTAATTTTTTTAATATGTTTTATCTATTATTTTTGTTTAATTATTCTTCTCTTAGAAACAGCAGCATTCTTTTCTTTCATAAAAAGAAATATGTTTATATGTTTTGTTTGTTTAAAAAGACGGAAAATAATTTAAATTAAAAACGTCCATCAACCACTTTGCTTAAATTTATGAAGATAATAGTCTAAGTTGTCAATTTTGATAATATAATCAATAAGTTATTTTCCACCTTGTCAGTTTCATTTCACGATATTATCGATTTAATAATATTGTCAAACATTTTCATGTGTTTTAAGTAAATTTCATATTCATACGTTGCGGCCCAATAAAAAGTTCTATTGATTCAGTAGCTATTGATTAATTGTTGAATTCTGTGGTACTTCAAAAATGGTCTGTCTTATTCAATTTTTTCTCTTTATTTTCAATTATCCCCTTTATGCGCAAATGTTCTATTTTACAGATTATTATGCTGTACTTTCCTGAATCATTGTTTACAATATTTTCATATTAAATTTTTAAATTTGTTAGTTATAAACACAATGGCCAAAACTAACTCTGAATTTTGAATAATTTTTTCTTGGTTTTAATTGGTTGTTGATCATGCTATATTCTTCAATACATTGAAAATGTTAAAAAACTCTGATTTACATAGCTAACTTTTAGTTATGTTGATTTGAAAATGAATTTCTTTTGTGAGAAGGAGGAAAAACAAAATTTATCACACAATTGTATTGTCAAGCCTTAGCATACATGTAAAAGCTGACAAAAGTCCTTTTTTGATATTTATTCTATGGTTCGTTCTGTATTTAAAGTTTTAATTCATTCTAATTATTTTTAATTACAGTTGAATAGAGAAACAATGGGAGAAATTATTAGAGTGTTTTAGTTATATGTTGATGATTTTGTTAATATCTGTATCTCTATATATTTGTAAGAACATTTTCCCTAAAATAAAGATTTAAATAATTTTGCATTTGCTTCGTCTGTGAAAAAATGAGACAAAAACATCATCATCTACATCACGATTTTGAATCACGCAGTATCTTTAGTTGAACTTAAAACAAAAACAAAATATGAATATTAAATTGAATATAAGAGGTCAAAAGAAGGGAAAAAAACTCTGATTATTATTTTTATTATATTCTCCGAATGCTGCGTGTGCCATATGTTGGGAGTGAATTGTGTCTCTTCTAGTATCTTTTATATTGACATACATAACGGATTTTTGGTGGCATTTGCACCATTTTTAATTGAGGTGAAAACCTTTCTCTTTGGTTGCCATCAAAAGTCTTTCGCGTAAAGTTTCTTCGTTGGGATAGTCCGGCAATTTGAGATAATGAACACATGTGTTCACTGAAGGATAACTGCCTGCATCAGCGTCAACTTTACGTACAATGGTTAATCGTGGGTGTAAATTGGCCAAACCACCTAAAATGAAAAGAAAAATGAAAATGAATATTAACAAAAAATATAAATAAAATTGAATATTGACTTTACCTGGCGGCAGAGAACTACAGCCCGTTGTAAATTGTAAGAACAATTTCCGTTCTTGACTGTTCATATTGACCAAAACGTTTACGAAACGAAGGAATCCAGGACTATAAAAAGGTGAAGGAAAAAGGTGATTAAAATAAATAATTTACATTTCGATTTTCACACAATAACAAAAATCAATTAAAAATATTCAAAAGACTAACCTTTCTTTAGTGTAGCCCAATTTTGGTTCTGTGTAATTGAGTAAATCGTCACGAGTCCAGTTGATATTCTGTTCGCCACAAATCATCATTCGTGCTTCATCCGGTGTAAAAGCAGCTAATTTATTGACCGAAAATACTTGTGAGAATCCATGATGGAAAGCTTCTAGTTGTTTTGCAATGCCGCGTTCTAAGCAGAAGTTTAATGTTAAATCACAATATTCTTCGAGATTCTCAATGGTAACGTCAATATTTGATCCATTCTCGATCAAATCCACAGAGGTATATCCGTAAACACTTGAACTGGGAAAATAAGTGAATGTTAAGGATAAATCTTCAATTGATACGGCTCCTGAGTTGGTTTCGAACTTGATTTCATTGATTTGTCGCTCTTTTTCCTGATCGTCGGTGGTATCATCTTGTTCGATGGTTTGCTTCTTACGAACCAACTTTTGTAGGTCTTGCAAGAATTTAGCGCGTATTGGATCGATTTCTTCAAGATTGGACTGTGTCAAAATATCTTCGTACCAAGCTGCTTGAGTGAAAGTTTGTATTTGTAGTTTGGACAATGTGTCAGACACATCGATTTCACTTTCTTCGGACATGATACTAGATACCATAATGTCTTCATTGTATTTTTTGTTTAACGCTGTGAGTTTTCGGGTATCGGAAAGAATCTTATTGTGACACAGCAGTTGTAGAAAACTCTTTGATAATGGCAAATCAACCAAACGCGAGTCTTGAAGTACTTTTGCTAAAAATACACCCAAAAACCAGAAATATTTCGATACACGTTCACATTGCTCTGAATTTTGTGGCAATGGTGCTGGAAACAGGCCAGATGCACGTTGAACATAGTATCCAATTGGTTTGGCCCCTTCTGCTAAATAGGTGTCTTCACATTCAGTAATTTTCATTTCGTCATCGTGTAACCACATTGATAGATCGGATCGTTGCAATTCGGCTGCAACAAGTGCATAAAATTCAAGTGTTGGACCCAGACCCGTTCCTGGAAAAATATTTTCATTATACTATTTTGGTTCAAAATAATAACAAATTTATTAACAAAAAAATTAGCGTACCTTCTTCACCCAAAAATTCAACCTCCAGTACTGTCTTACGATTGCAATGCACTTTCATCACTTGCATTGCCCATTCAAGTAAATTATCGTTGCGAGGAACCTTAACTCGTTCGTGCTTCAATCGTCCAACATGGAATTCATGTTGTTCATCACGGCGTGGACTTAATCCAAGCACACGTTGTCTTTCCAATGTAACATCACGTTGTGATTGAAGCCAAACAATGCTGCGCGATGCACCAAATGCTGTGCAGTTGAAGTACAATTGCCGCGTCTCAAATGGGAACAAAAATGGACAGGATTGATTTAAATTCTCACACCATGGTGGCAAACTGTGACACGACAACACTAACGGATCTTGAATCTGTTGCAACAATTTGTTTGTAATTTTCTTGCTCAAAAATAGATCAGAGTTCAATTCACATAGTGGATTTTCGGACGGCATCGATGTGTTAAACGATGCTGGATCATCGTTGATTGCATTCATTTGTGTTAGTAATTGAAGTACATCGTCGATTGAACACTGATTTCGATTGAGTGCAATTGGTGAGTTTGGCGATAATGTTGACGTACTGCTTTGTCCCGGAGACATTATCGAAACTACTGGTGTCGTTTTTTCTTCTTCGGTTCCAAATTCATCGTCCCTGTTGGATTTCTTGTAAATAATAGTATAGGTTGCTTCCCATAATTTTCGCATTTTATCTTGTTTAGACATTGACGTTTGCTGAATGAGCTCTTGAACGGCTCGGAATATTGTCCAATCTGGATTTGATAGGGGAATTTCAACATCGGCAACACCATTGATATTTGGACCTCGGATGCTTAAAATCAATGATGGTTGTGCCATCTGAGTTACAGTTGAAGATTTACTCTCGCTTTCTGAACCGGGCGGGGGAATATCCAAGTCTGACGTTTGATTTACATTTGTTCGGCCGGGTCTTGGGTCTACGGAAATATTTAAATTCAATAAAAATTTCAAGTGTCAGTTATAAAAAAAAAACCATACCAAATGCTGGAATCAACGCTGAAAATTGTCGTTTAATAACAAAATCATCATCCCATGATTTACGCTTTCCAGCAGCAACCAGGCGATTTTCAAGAGTTTCGTCGTCCATGAAACTCAATAGATTTCTTGATACCATCACTTGTAGCAATGTGCTTCCAACATCTTCAAATTCTTCATCATTATCTTCATCTTCGTTTGAATCTTCCATACCCTCTTCATCGTCCAATTCTCCAAGCAATGTTGGTCCACCGCGGCAACTATCTAAAAAGTCTTCAAAACTAACTTGTTCACTATCGCTTGAAGTTGATGTTAAACTCATGGTTAGTGTTGGATTTATAGATGTTGCTTGGCCAGAGTTTCCAGATGTTACACGTGAACAACTATTCAAAATGTTGGTGCTTGTGCTTGTAGCTGACGAAGTGAGGCTTGGATAACTTTGGGCTGTGCTCAGTAAGCCACTGTGGAAATTGCTTGACAATGCCATTTTCACAAGACTTGAGACTGAATTTGGTCCGCGTGGGAAAAAACTACTCTGTTGTTGGCTTGTGTTTACATTCGACGAATTGGTTTGATTCAAATTGTGAATTGGCTGCAAAAGAAAACGAAATTAAATTGAATATTCTCTTCATATTTTGTTGAAATGCTCGCATTAATATTCTTACCTGATTGTTGCTTTGAAAACCACTTCCTGAGGTACGGCGCCTTGAAGCAAGTGCAGCAAATGTTTCTAACAAGCCAGGGGGTGAGACAGGTACAATTTGGCTTGCGCTTTCATTCGATGTAGCCAGATTTGGCACGCTTATGCTCATTGGATTGCCGACAACATCGTCACAACTATTTGATGCATTGTTTTCATCTTGAACAGTGCTTGTCGTCTCGGTCTGAGATTGTGGTGCGGCCGATGGGCTTGATATTGTTGCTGTAGGAACAGATTGAATTGAACTAACGACAATTGGAACTATTGATGTTGTGGTCGGTGTGCAACTTTCTTCGACTGTAACAATTTGTCGTTTGTTTTGTTTTAAACCATGGCTGGACTTGAATTTGCCACGATGCTTTTCACCATCTGACGACGATGCGGTTGAATGTTTTTGTACAGATGTCAGTTTCACTGGCGCAGATGCCATCAAATGAGCATTTGGTGGAATTTGTAAAATTTCAGATGATATGATGTTGTTTGTACTGTTTCGAATTTCTCGCATTTTATCAATCACATCCAATGTTTCCGATGAAATTTGTGACACCCTGCTGGCTGTACAACCACGTAAGCTGCCCAAAAGCGTTTTACTAATCGAATTCACTGAATTGCTTGTATTCATTTTATTGTTTGCTTCAATATTTGTCAATTTATCTTCACGTGCAAATGCACTACTCGATGCAATATTGCATTTCACATTTTCATTTCCCAAAGTGTAATTCTCTGTGATTGTGGCTAAATCGGATGAGGTTGTCGCATTTTGAGTATGATTTATCAGCGATAGATCATGATGATGTTCGAGTTCACGCAATGCATGCACCGATATATCTGGTTGATTGTTTGGCTTTTCTTCCGTTCCGGATACAATATCTGATTTTGCCGATGTGAGCACATTTTCGGCAATTGTTTCAACGGCCTGTTTCCATGTTAAGTTGTCGGCAGACGAAGCTTGATCTGTGGATGCAACTGAGTTTATATTGAGATTTTCGGTTGCTTCTGGAAGACTCGGCGTCGAACTGGATTTTCGATTCACTAATACATTGGACTGTTCATATTTCTTTGTTGATGTTGGTAAGGCTGGTGTATTTGATGTTGAACATCCGGCTTCAAGTAGTGGCAAATTATCACAATTGACCAATTTTAAATCGTATTTTCCTTCAGCGCCCATACGATATGAATTACGAATCTGTAATATTCATTTAAGATATGAATGATTCAACATCTAAATTATAAAGCAAAATAATTATATAATAATAATTTTCATACGTACACCATGATCCCATTTCACATCAATCCAACCTGCGAAAAATTGTGTTAGTTATTAAATACAATTCATTTTTTAATAAAAATTTAAACGTTTCTGCATACTTACCATTATGAATTTCACCTGTGACTGTTCCGACTCTATTTTCACCTGTCCCATCTTGATCATCCCATCGCCAATCTACGCCACGTACTACTCTTGCTCCTTCTGTTATGTGTTTTAGCTGCGATCGCACTTGTCTTCGTTCACGGCGAACTTTTGCTTCGGCTTCTTTGACGGCTGTTTTTCCCATATCTTCGCACACGGACACCACACGACCGTAAATTTCAAAGCCACTCAAACTCAAATAATGAGTTTGATTTGATGCATTGCGTCCATTTTGCTGGATACGAATGTGCCTGAATCCTTCAGTTTCCTCTGGAGGGCAGAAAATAGCCCAAGTACAAGTGCTTCCAGGCTCGGTTAAACTTCGATCATCATTATGTGTAACTAGTGTTACCCAATTCACTGAATCTTTTGAGCCTTGTAATAGCCAATGTCGTAGAGCCGACCGCCCATAGCCGCGAGCATGCCTTAATGTGTACGCAGTAGGTATGATGAATGCTCCCAAGTCGATAGCAAACCAGGCCTTTTTATTATCTTTTGTGTGACAATTAACACTAACACAGTCACGAGACAGAATATCTTCCAGTCTACCATACGGCAAATGCTTTCCTTCTGAACTGCTGACATTCACAAGACCATATTGTCCTGGATTCACCCATTCGGTTGTTTTTCCATTCGATCCAATGAAATAAATTAGGCCATTTTCATCGAAATCATGTTGCTGTTTGAATACGATTTCTTCTTCTTTTAACTTCTTTAGAAAAATAAATGTTGAACGATCCATGTCAAACCTATGGAATTTACAAAGAAATTGGTTTCAAATTTACATCGAATATATTTTATGAAAAAATGTTAAATTTTGTTCAGATACAAACCATTGTTTGGCAACGGTTCGCATTAGATATTTTGCCAATTGACCGATGGTTGCAAGCGGCTCCATCTTTAGTGATCGTCCAGTTCGATCGAATAATGTAGTTTCACATGGTGATCGTTCCAAACGGAATCGCAGACGCTTCGTTAAAATTTGTAATCCATATCCAGAACCGTGTCCATCATAAATGTAGATGGGCAATTTTTCCGTACTCTCAAGAACGGCAACCAATTTTTGGACCAACATGGATGCTGTATCATTTTTGGCATTATTTAGAATGCACTGCTTGAATATCGCCACTCGTTGCTTGTGAAATTTATTTATTTTATTTCGTGGTAAATCATTTTCCCAAGCATTTTTCGAAAGCACTGTAAGCAGCGCTTGAACTAATCCCGAACTATGCATTTCATAGGCACTTACAACACCATCTTCATCATGTAATAATTCAGCCAAATCATTGAACGCTTTGCGTAGTTTTGTTTGCCAATCACTTGTTTGATTTTTGTTGCCACGATATGAACATTGTTCACTCATTGATTGCTCCAATAAAGTGACAATTTGTGATAACTTGGCGACAGCACCTCTTGGTACAGCTTGTGCTGCTTTGAAATAACGATTGTATAAGTCACGAGCCTTGTGTTTTACTTGAACCTTTTGTGCTTCGGTTTTTGAACGAACTTTTTTCTTTCTTTGTGTCGACCAACCAGACGCAAAATCTGGTCCGAGATTTGATTCAGCTCGGAACGTATGCTTTGTTGCTCGATTACTTTCGAATATGAAACCGGGTAATTCATCTTGCAGTATGGTCACCTGTTGACTCTCTGTGTTATTTATATGCAATTGACCTTCTTTCTGGCAGCTCAACAACCAGTTACCAACAACTAATCGTAATGGACACACGGTCGATAAAATATTCTGTGAAAGACTGCCACTTCGAACTCCTGTTCTGGCACGTTGTAATTTCTCCAAAAATTCACCACGATTTTCTAGAGAGAATAAAAGTCGAAAAATCTATCAATTCCCACTCGATAAATTACATCATTAAATCAAAAATATTCGTTATATTACATTATATTAAAGCAAAATTCTTACTATTTTGAAGAAAAAAATTCAAATAATAATCTCGATTAAAAAATACCGTTCAATTAAATTAGAAAATCAATAAAAGTCGTGCAATAACTGTTAATTTTGGGGCTAATTTGTTTCTTGTACCAAATTCTATACTAATGCAGAGAAGGAAAATATTTACAAAATTATTTTTTGTACAAAAGGATCATTAATTAATTATAATAAATTATGGATATAACGTATTTTACGTGCAAATTAAATAATTTACAAGTTGAGTTATTGTGCTATATGGATATGAGAATTCAAATGCAAATGCAACCTAATATCAAAAAGAGAAACCGTCTGAAATCCAAATTTAATCGGTAATTTCACCATATGAACGATGTATTGAAATATTCAAATATGCGCATTTCATAAATTGTATTATGTTATTGACACATAATATATGTACAATTGTTGTTATAAGAATTGACCATTTCATTAATTTCCATCATAAAAAAAAAACATCAGGAAATCGGAGGAAATAGCAATCGTTTTGATTTGCATTTGGCATGTGCATTTATTTATCATTTGAAAAACAACTTCGACTTTATCACGCATTCTTGTTTTGTCTACATGGCTTTGAGTGTTCTCACCTTCACTTGTTATGGATTCCAATGCTCGGCCTTTTCCTAAGAATAATACAAAAATACACAAATGTGAATAGGAACAAAGAGTCAGGTATTTACAAAAAGAATTTGTTAAAAAGCAGTCGATTTGATACGTTGTCCATTGGCATTCGTATGCCATAACATCAAAACGAAATGCAGACAAGAAATACGGAAGATTAGAGCGATTCAATACCCAGAATGGATTAATTTAACGCGTCGAAGTAATACTGCTAAGGATGAATATTTGAGTCATTTACAATAAATAAAAAAAAAAAAACAAATTGCCAACACATTATTTTGTCTGCGCAGACCTTATTTGTTAGTTTTGAATTTTAACACGTCTATAAATTTGCATAAATACTATAGTATATATTGATTCAATCAAAGAATTCAGCTGTAAAGATAAAGTGATACGAAAATCCAACACCATTTTTCTTTAACTTAATATATAAAATTACAAGTTACAAGAACTTCAACCGAAATATGTTTTATTTCAAATATTATGCGATGCGCTAATGATGGGTTGATGAGATGATTTGATCAAACATATTAATGACGATCAACAATTTCATAAACAAAAAAAAAAACGACGATGAACACATTTAAAAAAATATTAGGAACGTGTACGACATAATTTAACTAAATACGAATGGATTCGAAATTGTCACAAATACCAAGTAAGATAAAGAGTTTTAAAGAGAAATTCTGTCAAACACAGAAGGCTTAAACAGTGTTTGTTTATTCATCTTCTTAAAAAAATAGCCATAAAAATGAATAGTACAATGTAAACAATAATTTCCCGGCGTAACCATTAAACTTATGGCATTAATTTATGAAAAGATTATTCAAATATAACAAAATTAAGTAAACAAATACTGTATGACGAAATAATCAATTAGTCGGATTGAACAAGCGTTCGTGCTTCCCGTCAAAATATAAACCAAAACCACAAAAGTATGAAAATACAAATGATAACGTACCTGAATTATCGTTTCCGTTTTCTGGGCTGCCACTTGAGTACATTGTTGCCAATTTCCCATCAAGAATAAATCGAAACCATCCATTTGAACCGTTTGATAATTCTAACGCTGCAGAATCGGACCATACATACAAACAATCTCTACCTCGGCAAATATTCCATTCGTGCCAATGATAAGCTTTGCCCTGCAGTATCTCTTTTGCATCTTCAGTGCTTTCATCGCCTGGAATAAGGAAATTGTAAACTTAAATACCAATATACTCGATTTTATTTCATATTCGAATATTTTCTATATATGACAGGATGAGAGTAAAAAGCAAATAAGTGGGGTTAGAATGCTACGCAAATTTGAACCTTATTATTTATAACATTATTTGTTATTTACTCTCAGCCTCTCGAATTTTCTCTTACATTTTGTACCAGAATCTTCTGAAGCAGCCGTTGATGTTGAAGGCTGTATTGGCACATCTGAATCCATTGGAGATTTTATTACCGAACTCATTTCGCTCTCAGACTCATCGTCCATTAGTGCTTGGACTTTCGAAAAAACTCCAAGTCGCGCGAAATTATCCAAAAACTCGTTTCCAGTTTTCAGCATAATTTCCTCGAGAATGTTTAGCACTACAAAATGTCCATCTTCATCATCCTAACATTTTGTTTAAATTTCAGAATTAAAAAATGTTGTGTTGTTATATTTTAGCGTTACTCTTATCGATTGTGATAAAACGATGTAGACATATGTGTGATATGCAATTATTATTATTATTGATTAAAAAAAATGCAACCAACGAAAATTTGTATGGAAAAAATTAGATAAAGCAGCACATTTAAAATCCAAATATTTGCCATGTAAAGTTTTCACAAATTTAATATAAGTATGGTGATAACACATTTTCGTACGTCATTAAATTGATTTATTGGCAAATATGTGTATTTTTAGCGAGCATTTATAAATCAACAAAAATAAACAATTCAGTTATCGTATTAAATGCGCAGGCAATATAGATTCGATTAGAGGAAATTCACTGTGAGTTAGACGTGAAAACATGGGCATGAAGAAACAATATTACAACAAAACCGTACTTTCGGTTCGTTTGTTCTATAATTTTTGTTGTTTTGATTTTTCAAAAAAGGAAAACACAATGAACTTTGATCTTTGTGGTCTGTCAAAAACGATAATTTACTTTTACCGAAAATTTGTTTGGTGGTAAAATAAGTTGTGCGTTCATTGCACGTTGTTGTTTCATGATGGGCTTTATCTTGGACGTTCCATAAAAATTGTTTATCGGCTGTTCAGGCCAACTGTAGCTGATCTATTTTTTTTTTATTTTTGTTTGATTTATACGATTTGTTTAGCAATAATTCATAATTGAGATTAAAACCGAAAATATTTTGTGTGGCTTTTTAGGATAAAAAAATTCATTTTCTATATAAACAGTTTTGTGTTCACTTACCTCAACATCAAGAACGTTTGCTACTACTTCTACGAGTAAAATACCCAAGTTCTCTTTCTGTGATGAACATAATTGAGTCAATAAGTCTGGCTGCGCGTATTGTATCATCTTTTTTATTAAACCTAAATGTGGACATGAAATTAGCATTTAGTAACATTGTAATATTATCGATTTGAATGCATAACAAAGTGACAAAATATTACCTAAGCTCGATTTTCGAATGCTGCCTAGCATGGTGCTTTGAAATGTTTTGCAAAATAACGGTAAAAAGAATTTCAAATATACGGGCGCCATTTCGGAATCACCACGTGGTTCACTTGTGCCGTCATATGCATTATACTTTTGATCGGATCGACCAGCTGACATCCATTCTCCTGGCGATTGCAATATTGAAGCCACCTCCCGATGTCCTTCGTCGACACGTTCTCGAGCTTTATCTAGCGGTGTTTTTCCATCTTCATCACGTAAATCTGGATTTGCTCCATGTTTGAGCAAAACCTTTGCGATGCTCGGTCGACCGAAGCATGCTGCATAATGTAGTGATGAACTTCGTTGTCCTTTATTCACATCGGCACCCTTCTCGCACAGATATTCGACCATTTCAAATGTACCAAATGCAGATGCCCAGTTTAGTAATGTTTGACCGACATCATCCATACAATTCACATCAATGCCTCCCATTTCGATAGCTTCAATTAATGCTTCACTATCTTTGCTTCGAATACAATCGATTAGTTGTCGATGCGTTCTTTCATGTGTAGAATCTGTTCGTCGCACACGAGGTGTGTATTGACTTTGTGAATAACCAACGCGACTTAATGCTTCTCTTCCTTCAAACAAAAGCATAAGCAAAAGGTCTGCTAAGCGCATGCAATCCAATATGCATCGTTCATCGCCTTTTAGAGCCCGTTCCATTGCTTCGCGCAAGTTTGAGCGTAAAAGATCCTGCAAACATATACAATACATACCATTAACATAACCTTTGCTATTTTATGTTGACGAAATGATGATAAAAATGCTTACATGGGTTATACTTGGTGAACCACGACAAAGTGTTGACAATAATGAAATTGTTGTTGAAATCGATTGTACTGAACGACCATTTTCAGGGGCTGATTGGGATTTTGGTGTTACTGACGTTGAAGTTGATTCTTGTGTATTACCTGTCGATGTTGATGGTGCAGTTTGACCAGCTGCATTGCTCAATCTCTTGAGTAGTTCTTTGACTAAACCTGTAACC
Source organism: Contarinia nasturtii (assembly GCF_009176525.2). Classification (NCBI taxonomy): domain Eukaryota; kingdom Metazoa; phylum Arthropoda; class Insecta; order Diptera; family Cecidomyiidae; genus Contarinia; species Contarinia nasturtii. The sequence goes on along the minus strand of NW_022199614.1, from coordinate 166,886 downwards.
GAAAATACGATAAAACAAATTAGAAAAAAAAATCCATTGAAAAAATACAAAAACCATAGAAAAATTATGTACCATGTTCAGCTAGCGGTTGTGGATCAACACCTTTCCGTATGAATCTATCCGCAACAGAAGCAAAACATTTTAACGCACCGTCAGCTACCATTTGATCTTCATGTTGTAACAATTTACTCAAACTCTCGACATATTCATTGATCGTTGAACTTTGTGGCTCAACTTTTGTGCAAAGTCGCGAAACGACGGACATTGCTGAATGCAATGTATCTTTGTGTACCTGCGATCCACAGTCACGTATAAATGATAGCACAGAATTAAGGCCGCCGCCTTCAAAAACTGCACCAGCCTCACGTGTACAAACTAATTCCAACACTTTTATACATTGTTCGGCTAAATCACGGCTTGTTCGACTGGTTAAATCGGCAACAATTAATCTATTACAAATTGCACGAATCGCTCCATCGATTGCTACGATGCGACGTGTGCATTCAGCTGATACATCGAGATAGTAGGTGATTGCTCTGGCTGTAACTTCGAGCACATTTTCTGGTGCCAATTCATCAAGAAATATCTTACACAAGGCTGGAACAAATGTGCGTGGTGGGCAATTCTCAAAGCAACTGTTTTTTTTTCGTTCATATTTGAAAATAAAAACAAGAAATCCATTTGTTTATCGAATAATTCTCATGATAAAAACAATGATTAAAAGTTATTATATATTTTTTTTGCTTACCGATCAACATTGTCAGACATAAGCAGTAGCATGCAAAGTTGCTCTAAGGCAATTAATTGCATGTCACGCTCATCGCCTTGACTCATGGACAGCCATTCTAGTAAAGTTTCTGGATCAACGTCACCCATCTATTTTAAAATAAAAAGACAAATCACTTTAGATACACTCACGCATAAATGCAAAGGTGAAAGTTTGAAAACCAATCAAATAAATTACCTTTAATTTAAACGCTTGCAGATGTATAAAATAGACCTAAACATAAAATTTGGATTAGCAGATTGTCATAGGTTATGACATCGACTGCTTTCAGCTACGCACTGTAATGATTAAGACAAGACAAAAGTAAAGCACGTTTATGAGTGACTAATTTAAATAAATAGCTGAATATAGATCAATTGAATACAAAAAGTGCAACAAATACAATGGTTTAAGGAAGACTTCGTATATGCAGACCTTATATAAAATATAAAAACGCAAAAAATATTTGGAAAGGCTAGAAAAAATGTAATTTGATTGCAACATAATTTAATCATATCGTCGTTTACGAGCACAGACATACTCATCAAATGAATGCGAAATTTCGACATTCAAGGTGATTGCGAAACACTTTCTCAACATTGATGAATGTTTTACTTTGAACGAATTCATGTTTCTTTTCTCTTCTTAAATTTCTCAAAAATTGCTATTCATACTCAGTGCTGTTTTCAAAAAGTGAGAAAAAAATCTAAAACGCAGTAAATAACTTCTTTGTGGCAAACTGTAAAACGAAAGACGATGAAGTGACAAAAGAAAAAAAATAAAATATGGCGACCATGACTAAAGTAGTTTCTTTTCGATGCGATTTAACTACGTTTTTCTTGATGTAATTCTGCATATGTTCACAAAATTTACTTACTACACGATTTTCATATCCTTTGCACTTGCTTTTTTTACAGACAATACACAGTTTATCGATATCGGAAAAAAAATTACGATTTAATTTTACACAATGATTTTTTTCTTCTCCTCTCTCGTATCAAAATTTTCCTTCACACTGAACTGTTTTTTCCCTTCTGCGAACCAACACACAATTATTTGTATTTGCTGTACTGCTGCTATATTTCACAAAAATATCAACACACTGTCAGCAATCTATCTCTTTCTCTGTCTATCAATTCACTGTGTATTTATGTGTCAAAATGTCTATGTATTGTGAATGCGTATGTATATCTATATATTGTGTACAATATATATTGTGATTTCTATGTGTACATTGGGATTATAACAGTCTGTCAAATGCAAAAACTGTACGAAAAAAAAATCATATTGTTTGTTGAAAACTTATTTTCCAAATCTGTTTTCAAATTAAAGTAATAAGTAACACAATTTTTATGCATGATTATATGTTATATGCTATGGAGACTATTTTTAGCGAATTTATATGAGATTCACTATTAGTTTCCTTAATAGATTTATTTATTTATTTGCAAAAGACTCGTAACATTTAAGAAAAAAACCGAAAATGAAAATATTTTTAATGTTCAAATGATCACGAAACATCGAGATGATTTTTACAACTGACTTTTACAATCTAATTAAAAAGTTTGTTTAATTTGCCGCTAAATGCAAATTTGTGGGCATTATTTTCAAACAGTTACGCGCATTTTCCTCTGTAAAGTATTCACAACGTTTTTATCATTCATTTTGCAAAAGATTTGTAAATCGTATATTTTACGCATACCACAAGAAAAATATATGTGTGTCAGTCGCAATACAATATCGTAAAATCTCTCTCTCTCTGTGAGTGTTTCCAGATACGTTCATTCCGACATTAATTCAAACCCAGTCGTGATATATTCTATACTATCAGTTCTGTGTTGGCGATTGCTGTACGAGCATTAAGTGTTGTGGAAAAAAACAATTCTTTCAAATTCATATTAAAAATGGTGAGCTGAGTATTTTAGTTAATTTTCTTTTCATTTCAAATTATCTACATATATTTAGTTAATTTCATGGATTCAAGTTATTTTCTTAGTTCATAGGAAAATATTTGTATTAAGTTTTAAATAAATATATAGTTTTAATGGAAAAGTCTTATGAGAATCAATAAATTGATAAAATAACAAGTAAATTAAAGATAATTCAAATGACCTTTACAAAAGTACGTGCAATGAAATAAAAAAAAAAAATGTTACGCATTAATTTTCGCAGTTCGTAAGCGGAATAACATTTTTTGCACCATACCGAAACTTATCAAATTCCATATCAGTTATGCAATCAAAATACCATTTTCAATAGAGATAATCCATACGAACATTTATCAGGAATGTCTCACAAATGTACAAATAAGAAATATATGAACATATTTGCATTGAAATATATTGAAAATGAAAGAACTATAACACTCAGTAACAGATATATAATCTGTTGTCATGATTGCGTGCGTTGTTGAAGGAACTAATATTAGTTTTTTTGTTTTTTGGGTTTTTCATTGGATATTTGATTAGCGGCATTTGCAAACATATATATACTGTATTATATTCGTCGCCGCGCATATATGCTCTTCAAATTGAAATGTTTATTTTTGTAAAAATGTATAAATGTCATTTATGAATGACAGCAGGTCGAATGAAAAAGGAAACTTTCATTATAACAAACTCTTACCAAGCAACTTACAGTAGAGATTTAACCGATTATGACACTCATATGACCTTTTTGTTTTTATCAATGCGTTTTTTTTTTCAGGCTGAACTTCGTGTTGTTATTATCATTATACTAAACTCTTACCAAGCAACCAACTCTTTGTTTTTTTCAATTCTTTTTTTTTTTTAGGGCGAATCAATTCGAATTGTTTTTGTCATTATACTTAACTCTTAACAAGCAACTTACTCATTGTTTTTATCTATTCGTTATTTTTCCAGGCTGAACCAATTCGTGTGTGCATTACCGGAGCCTGTGGACAGATAGCGTACTCAATTTTGTACATGATTGCCAAGGGTGATGTGTTTGGACGTGACCAACCATTGATCTTACATTTATTGGACATTCCACCGATGATGGGTGTCTTGGAAGGTGTTGTTATGGAATTGGCTGATTGTGCGTTGCCATTGCTCGTTCAAGTTGTTCCAACTGCTGATCCAAATGTTGCTTTCAAAGATGTTTCTGCCGCCTTTCTTGTTGGCTCAATGCCCCGCAAAGAGGGGATGGAGCGGAAAGATTTACTGTCGGCTAATGTAAAGATTTTCAAAGTGCAAGGCGAAGCACTTGATAAATATGCTAAAAAGGATGTGAAAGTCTTGGTTGTTGGCAATCCAGCCAATACAAATGCATTCATTTGTTCACAATATGCACCATCTATTCCACGCGAAAATTTTACAGCAATGACACGTTTAGATCAAAATCGTGCCCAAGCCAATATTGCAGCCAAAGTCGGCGTCCCAGTGGAGAATGTGAAAAATGTTGTAATTTGGGGTAATCATTCGGCGACTCAATTTCCAGATGTCAAAAATGCAACAGTCAAAGTTGGAAACGTCGAAAAATCCGTTTACGACGCTGTCGGTGATAGCAGCTATTTAGAAGTAAGCATACATTGTGCTCGCTTTTTTTCAATCAAAATAATAATAATTGTAATTCAATTGAAAACTTCCAGAATGACTTCATTACAACAATTCAGAAGAGAGGGGCTGCTGTTATTGCTGCACGAAAAATGTCATCTGCAATGTCTGCTGCTAAGGCTGCCTCAGATCATATGCACGACTGGTATTAATATGAAAATAAGATCTATTCTTTCCTAAATATTTAACTAACTTTCATTATTCATAGGTGGAATGGTACTGAAAACGGAAAGTGGGTTTCAATGGGAGTAGTTTCAGATGGATCTTATGGTGTACCAAAAGATATCGTATTCTCATTCCCAGTGACAATTGAAAACAAGCAATGGAAAATCGTCCAAGGATTGACAGTCGATGACTTTTCTCGAAGCAAATTTGCTGTCACAGCTACTGAACTGTTGGAAGAAAAGGAAGAGGCAACAGCTGTTTGTAAATTGTAAATAGAGAGAATATTTTCAATTGGCTTAAATGATCATACAAATAGCCAAAAAATGTAAAACAGGATAAATCACTAAAATAAAAATCATACATTGCAACATATACAATACATAAAAATAAATATATGTAAATGATAAAAGAACAACAATAAATTGTTATGAGATTGATTAATGTGTTTGAATATTTATTTGTTTAACAAAATGGATTCAAGTATTTTTCTTTTGTATAACTGCCATATTTTTGGGAAATTTTATTTTCATTTTTTTTTAATCATCTATTCCAAAAAGGTCTAAAAAATGGATACTCTTATTTGATTAAAAAATGCTTTTATGTTGATGATGAATTTATTGCGCACGAGACGCCATGTTGATCAATTGACAACATCATATTTTATCCTTTCTTTCCCATTGTTTGGAAAAATGTGGCCACATCTTTCTCTGTAACAACTTGTTCTGATTGCACAAATGGTGCTAGGAACTCCGTTAATTTTTTCTTGAGCTTATTGTATGCCATGACCGTTTCTATTTGAGCCACATGATCCAAGCCGGAGATAGCGCGCATTGTCTCTTCTTGAATATCTTGAATTGAGGTATTACGGTTTTCTGCTTTTGCTTTTCCTTTTTCTTGGTAGGCATGTACAGTGTCTTCGTCGTCGAGTAAAAATTCAACATCATTCTTTTTATACATTTGCAAACATTGTGAACACTTGCAAATTTTTGTTCGCCATTCGATCGGCCAGAACGAAGCACCAGCAAATTTGGACAGAGCAACAGTTGGCTTTTGACAAACATCGCTGCTCGATGAAGCTGCCTCTTCATCGATTTTGAACTTTTTATTCGGTGGAGTGTCGTCGTTTGTATTCGAAGACCGTTTATTTGTGGAGCTTGTGGAATTTTCGGATTGTACGTTATTTTTATTAATTTCAATAATATCTTGGATGCACTGATTTATTTCAGCATTCAGACTGGCATCTTTCTTCTCGATATCTTTTTTCTCAGTTTCGGCAGATCCTTTCTCGGTTGCTGTTGACTTGTTGGCAACATCATTGTCGGTGACATTTAATTCATCACTTGTGTTAATCGTTGTGTTGATATCATCAGCATTTGATGTGATACAATAACCGCTATAGTAGTTCAGGAAGTCATTTTTCAACGTACACGAATCACAAATCATTTCATCGAATGCATTTGGTTCGGGTACGATTGCATTTAAATGTCTTGAGTGGAACCTGTGAATAATTGAAATGTTATCGCCTGCACTCATATTTTATAAACACATATTGAAAAATTGATTAACTAGCTATTGCCGGCAAATGAATATAGCTGATAAAATTATTAAAATTAACAATCATAGTTGGCGTGCCAATTGTCAGTCAATCAATCTTATTTTGCACAAGAAATGTAAAACAAAAACACTAACCAATCTTCACAGAACACGCATTGTATCATTTCATCTTGAATATCATCCTGTTCGTCTGGATATGGTCGATGGCACACACAGTAAACGCCCGAAAAGTTTTGATTGTACGTGTTTTTATCATTGTCATCCATTTTATTGGCGTCTAATTTGCATCGTATCGCCAAAATTTTGGATGTACCACAATCACATCGAAAGTTACCTTAAACAGAAAAAAATCGAAATAACAATTTGAAAAAATAAAATAAAAACTATTCAATAAATTTTAAAAAAGAGAAAATTTATAGTTACGCTTCGTGTATAATTCTATCAAGTCATGTCCATCGTGACAACGATAACTACATGCCAAGCAAACGCCAGCTCGTTTTTCAGGCTTATCCTTCGACTCCGGCAAGCATGTCAAACACGCATATAATGCTTGTCGTTTAATATATCCCTAAAAATTTACATTCAGTTATATTTACATGGTCGCAACCGGCATCTTTCTTTTAAATACGCAGTTTTTATACATACCTCTGAATATGTGCAATGATTTTCGTCAGATCCACCTAGAACAGCAAGGGCGTCCTATTGAAATTCACAGAAATTCATCAATACGCAATTATTCACGTTAAATTTTATACATTCAAACGTTTGTTTGTTTTATTGAACTCAATATTGAAAATATTGCAATTTACCTCGTCGATTTCGCGTTGTTCATTCAACAGATCTGACAATGTTAATATTTCACCATCTTCATTTGTATCATTTAAATTGGCTGGATTTTTATTTTTTTCTTCGTTGTTTTTCTCTGACATCGCTGATTTTTCAAGAAAATTCAATTTCAACGATAGGAATCCTTTGTAATACTGGAATTTCTTGCTTTTTAGCAGACAATCTTTTTAGTTTCACACAAACTTAGAGCGACTGTGACTCGCAAAAGTCAATAGGAATGTATTGTATATTTGTCGCATCAAATCTTTTTACTGACTGAAGCGACCTCTTTTTAAGCGCCATGAAAGATTCGAATGTCACTTTTCAAAAATGGGTTTTGGCGCTGTTAGTCTCTCTGTTTTTATATTTATTAAAATGAAAGACTTTTTCATATCCAAATTTTATGTGCAAGTAAAATATTTATTGGTAACTTAATATTTTTTTTAAAACAATAACAAAAAAAAATGAATCATTCTTGGAGTGAGAATTGCTTAAAACTATCGGTCATGTTTTCCTCTTCATCACCAAATGTATTCGATTGTATTGCATTGATCGTCATTGGAGTGTTGCTTTGATTCGCTGCAGTTTCGGTGCCATTACCAAAGCTCAATAAATCACTTATCATGTCCAAATCGTTTGTATTTATTTGCTGTTGACTATCTAAATCGAGAAAACTGCTGATATTCATTCCGCTGACATTATCTAGAATATTTTCATTATTTTCATTCTGCGCGGTGTCCAATTGATTTATTCTGTTGTCCAATTGATTTAGATTATCTAAATTATTATTTGGCAGAATGTTTGTAACATTTTTTTGTTCAGTTTGATTATTTGTGAGAAAGTTTATGGTTGCTGTAACCATAGATGTATTCGGAATATTGAATTGATTGTGATTCGATTGAGTCTGATATTGTTGTGGATTGAGAATGTTTGCATTTTGCAAAGGTGATACCGATGGAATGTAGCCCATCATATCACCCGGAATGTTTGGCGAAAGTGATGGATTCAATGGATTCGGTGACGGTGTATAACGATGAGGTGGTGGTGGTGTTGTTGTTGTTGTTGTGCTGTCAACATACTTCGGTGATACTGGTTCTTGTTTCACATCTGGCATCAGCAAAAAAGCTGTTGGTGGTTGTTGCATCCATCCTATTAAATAATAAAAATAAATTAAAATTTATTTTTAATTGTAATATAATTATCACACTGAAACACAGAAACAAAAACACTACTCTAAATGAAAGCAACACATTTATATTGTAAACAATTTAAAATACATTTTAGCAAACGAGATGCAGTAAATTTCATAATCAAAAGGCATAAGAGCAAGAAGAAAAAAAAGAAGTTAGGGAGATTACTTTAAATCACACACAAACATTCATTGAAGAACCAATAAATGCTCACCATTGGCATCGTGTTTTTTATACGCTGCTCCACTTTTTGCTTAAGCTAAACATTTTAAGAATAGAAATTTTCCTTTTTGCTACAAAACAAAAATAAACTTGAATTGACTGTAAATTCAAACCGCCAACAAATTTTCAACATTTTCTTTTGCATTTATTCGAAATATTTGTTAAGGAGATAGTTTTTTTTATAGATAAATTGGTTAAGCACTTTCGTTTGTGATGTTTTATGAACATTTTATCATGTGAGTCGTTAATAAACAAACATTAACAGAAGACAAAAAAACTTTTTTACATATTGATTCTTAATCCTTAGTCCTTTTTAATTGACTGCTTTAAATATCTTCTACTTTTAAATATTTAACAGATATTTTATGAAAATTTCAACAATATTTTTTTTCTATTTAACAAAAATTATTGATACATTTTTTCAATTAATAAGTAAGACAAAATAGATTGGATCGTTAACATTTCAAATCTCATTTGATCAGATAAATGCTGTTTTAATGATAAATATCATCAATTTGACTAGAAAACTCAAAACGTGAATCGAATGCAACATAAATATAAATACAAAATTTTGCAACTTCACCGCATTTGCATTGATTCTTACACTACAATATCAACAATAGAATATAACCAAACTTATGGCCCTACATCAAAGACAAATGGTTAGACATCACCATAGCTCATTCGTTTTCAACAAAAGGATATAGAATATTCCATCAATGAAGAGAAAAATACTTAGGTACAGAGTGAATTTTGATAATGAAAGAGCACTTGGTTGAGCATTGGAAAATCTCACGAAAAAAATGTGTGAATCTCTCTATTGAGACCTTTAAACAGATCAGAGACGAAAAATTATAGACAATATCCCAGACAATTTCAGAAAGTTCACCCATCACCAATGAATATAGATAACAATAATAGATAAATAATAAAATTAACGAAAACTTACGACCGTCATGCGGTGGTAGGTCAAATAAATTTCCAGGGGATAAACGCTTGCGTTTTCTTTTATCTAAAAAAAAAAATGAAAATAAATTTGGAAAAAAAATTAAAAATCATTAATAAGTAAATCTGATTCACACTAAAATGAGTCGGTCTGTGCTGCTAATAATAAGCATATAATTAAAAAGTGAAATAAATTCAATTAATTTTTGGGTTGTTGCTGTTATTGTTTTGATTGTCCACTTAATGCCAATCGTTTTGCAATTTCAGAATTGGGAACAACTTCAGCCGCTTCGACAGGTGCATAAAATGCGGACATTTCATCAAATTCACTCTGTGTTGCATGTGGTGCCATTGAAGTGTATAGAGCAAAGTGTTCGGCTTCTGACAAATCAACGTCTGCATCCAATTTAACTCCATATTGTCCTTCACATAAATTACGTAAGCTCTGAGCATCTGCTATGGCTACTAATTCCATGTTACCATCTTGAATTGGAATATCGGCCAATTGCAAAGCGCTTACAGTTTTACGGTCCAAATTGTTGCTTAACGTGAAATTGCTTGAATAATGTTCGGACATTATTATATTGCCACTACCGCTTCGCATTGGCAACGAGTCTGAACTGAGACCTTTTAACGGTATGTGAACTACATCGGCAGTTAAATGTGGTCGTTTTCCAGAAACACTGCTCACACTTCGGCCCACCGGTTTACTATTCTTTGATGGCGATTGAGGCATTCTACATGATCGAGTGGACAGACGATTTCGATCAAAACCCTCAAAAGTATTGAAACTTGATTCACGCGATAAATTCGGTGAGTTCTTTGTCTCAGTGCCACAATTCGAATCAATATCACTTTTGCTCTTTCGTCGAAAGATGCGTGAGAAAAAGCCCTGCTTCTTCTGTGGTGATGATTGTGCGGAGTTATTTGTACTAGATGCTGGTGAACGTTTTATGATAATTTGTGGTTCGTCGTGTGTTTGATTTTTTTGTTCCCTTGGACTTGGCGTTGGAGGTAACAAATTGGCATTATACTCTGTATTTTCTGCAGTTATCTTTCGAAGTCGTTTCGGTGGAAGTGGTGGTAACTTTTCCTCTTCAACAACAACATTATCAATTCGTTTGAATGAGCTAATATCTATCATCGGCGCCAATGGATTTTTGATTGGCTCAACAGCATCATAATCTACACTAAATGATCGTGGTTGAGGATCTGGATCACTAATTGGAATTGGATTTTTGAATGCACGCTGTAAACTCGTGTATGTTGCAGTGTCATCAAAATCAAAACTGACATCATTTCCATTTCCAATCTTAGTTTCCTCTAATTTAAAATTACGTTTCATTTGATAACCGGAATATAGATCGTCCAATTCGGCGACTTGTTCGAGCAATTCATTGAGTGTTTTATCTTCATCATCTTCACATGAAACTTCACTCTGCGCCAACAGATTTTGACTGTCTTCGATGCGTGATACCAATGGACTTGCAATAGCTGTATCATAATCGAATGTATTATTGCTTTGTGGTGTATTAGTTATTGAAGCAACCGTTGCGAGTTCATCGTTCATAATACTAAATTCAGTTTTTTCCAGCCATTCCGAAGTTTTTTCTGTGCTATCAACCACATCCATATCCTCGATAGCCATTGGTTCTTGGTCTTTTAAATAGTTATCGATACAAGGTTTCTTTCGTTGTACACAAGAATCATCTGTTTCCAAATCAGTTTTGATACTGTTTGCAATTTTTGCCGGATCGATGTATCCGTCCGGTGTAAGATATCTTTTTAACGTTTCAAAATTACCCTTCACCTTTAATCCCTTGTGTAACTCTAACAATGAACGCCTACCTGATGGAATATACTCGAACGGCAAAGAATCGCTAGTCGCACTATCGGATGGTCTACGCAATTGTATGAAGCACTATAATGTTTCAACAATGTTTAGTTAATTCAAATGGTTTTTTTTATTCAAACTATTTCTAAATAGACTCACCTTGACAGGTTGTGAGATATCAATTGTTTTATATTGCGGGGTTCGAAATGAAATTGCAACTTGTTTATGGACATTTGTGTGTTGAAATTCACCGAAGCCTTCCCATAGCTGCAAAAAAAAGTCACAGACAAATGAAAAAAGGTCACCAAAGGTAAATACTATCGGTTTTGCCAGTTAGATACATACGATTACGCCTTGATTTTCTTCATAAAATCGCACCTGTATATCTTCCTTTGATACCTGTTAACCGCAAATATTTGAATAAATGAAATTCTACATTTGTAATTCCATGATATTCTCTCTAGGTACCTTCTCACACAATAAAATTATCTCTTCTCCACCATCCACAGTGCAACTTGGCTTGCTTAGTTTACAAATCACGAGGTCTGACATGGCTTTTTTGTCAAAAATTGGTTCGGAGACAACTGGTTCGAGCGGAATATTAAAGTTATGACCTTCTGGATCTTTGAGAAATACCTGAAAACACAATCGAACTGCATTCAAATCGATGCTTGATGGCTGAGAAGCATGTCCAAATCCCTCTATAAATCAAATGTTAAATGAAATTTTTTTAAGTGTTATAATATCACAGAAATGTTTAAAATGTTGTACTTCTGAAGGGATCAACACGGATTTTTTCTCGTTCTTTCAACGAATCATCAATGTCCTTCTTTTTAACACATTGGATCCCCAAATTTGCGAACGTAGCGGTCATATTGTCATTGTTAATTTCAAGTGTGCAAACTCCTTTACTGCAAATATCCTTTCCCACCAATTTGTGGGGATGAGCGCTGCAAAATCGAAACGACGAAAAATCAGAATTTTATTGATAAATATTTGTTTGTATTTTTATTTACCGATAAGGTTTTTCTTTTGTGACACATGATACGACAACAACAGCACGACCACGATAATTAACTACCTGAATTCCTGGATATGCTTTGTTATCAGGTGTAGAGTTTGCTCCCGGAATAGAACCAGCTGACCTACCTTCACATTCGTAACGAAATCGTAAAGCTTTTGGTGCAGGTTGCTCTATTATTTTAACATATGCATTCGGATATGGGCTTTGAGGAGCACGTGAACTGTGATGATTGCTTCTGCCTGTCATTGCTGTTGTTCTTCCGGTATTCGTGTGAGTATTTGGTGATTGCTGCGAATTAACTTCAGCTGTTGATGCGGATCCACTATTAAAAATACCCGTTGCACAGGGATCTGTGTCTCGGATTGCGTTAACTGTAGTTTTGAAAAGGAAAAATTGAAAATACAATTAACAAAAAATCATCCCAAAAATAAAGATTTGTATAGAAACACAATCCATAGTGTACAAAATTGCGCAAGTTTTATAGATTTTAGCAATTTTGCTATATGACTCTCTCTGTACATTATTTTGTACCGAATCGGTGTTGCATCAACATAACGCTAACGAACGCAAACTCACAACCCGTTAATACTCTCCTAAGATTTCTATTTATAAAAATTCGTGATGTGAACGAAAAAATGAGCGAAAGGAAAAAACAGTGAAAAACGCGTAACCGTTTTTCAATGAACAACATATAAAGTATCATTGGCGAAGACTTCCTTTTGAATTTCATTTACATTATGTATATATAGAAATTCGCGTTCTCACATCTTAATACATTCACTGGTGAGTTATTCAAACAGCTGGTCAAATTGTGTGCAAACTCGTGCTTTACAAAATCAGAGATTGTTCGGTCGGCAGACAGCGGCAACAAAATGATGACGCCTTAATGCTCTTGAATCGGTTCATATACTAATCGAACAGAAAGAATTAATTTAACAAATCGTGTATACGTACATACGAAAACTGTTAATAAAATTGAATTCCTTCACATTTGCCATTGTAACGTATAATTAATGTTCAATATCTCAATGGGCATTTCGATTACCCAACGTAGCTTGAATGGTAAATGTTGCCATTGTTTGTATATCGAAAACTAAACAGTATGTGCTAGTTTGTTTGCTGTATTATTATTATTATTGATGTCCTTATACCAATTTTCGTTTGGATTTTGTGGTTTCAAGATGAGAATATAAATCGTATTTTTATCATTTAATTTTTTTTTTCAACATGTGAATCATTGGTGTTGTTTGCCGAATATCTGATTTATTACTTTTTAAACTTACAGTTCCTGTGTAAAAAACGAAACTGCATCTATTCAATTATTTCACAAAAATTTCAAGTCTATCACATGCCAAAATCAAAAATATGTGAACCGATTTGCAAAATAAAAACTGTGGATCCTAACATGTGCACATAGGAACGAATTCATAGTGGAAACGTGTAATTGAAGCTGGTGGTCAGCACTTTGGCACCTATTTATTTTTATATATGTATTTTCACCACTGCGCAGTTCAAAATTCAACGAAAAACAATAATTTTTCTTTCATTTTCAACATTTCGAATCGGGTGGCAGAAATGTTCAAAATACACATCCAATGATTACATCAATGATTGAATTGAGATATTGAGGCTCTCAGATTTTTTTCCATACTTACTGACGTCACTGATGTTCAACGATTTATCCGACTCACTCACTGATTGATTGGCTGTGAAAAGAAAATTAAAATTTATTTAAAGCTTACAAAAAAATCTAACGTTTTGAATGCAGTCAATAGTTATCATGTTGATTAAGCAGTAAAGCTAAACAACACAAACGAAAAATATATTATGCTAAAAAAGATTAATATCAATGATAATACTAAAAAGTTTCACTCAAAATCAAAATATAAATTTATGTGAAGTGTGTCATAGTGCAAACTATTATTATAAATAATGCACAAAATAAAGTCAAATATCTGTGTTAAAAAAGATGTTCTTTCCTAGAAGAAGCGGGAAGTGTAAACTACGTACTCGAATTTGATTCTATTTACAAATGTGATCATATAAATATTATATCGTTCATATACCTATGTCATTTTGATCCATATTTTCTAAAATTTGTTCTGATGTTCACGCCGACAATTTTCCGTTTGGTTAATTTTCCAAATATTTTCTCAAATTCCGTCGATAATTTCACAGCTGTATTACAGAGACGATGTGCTCTGATTTTATTCATAGGCAACTGTTGATGAATCAATGCATAAATGAAAAATAACTATTTGGATACATGCAAATTATTCGAATTAATCTTATAAGAATACATATTTTCATAGATCATTGATATTTGGCAATATTTTCAAACTATCAATTTGAAATGATTTCACATTCAGGAAAAGTTTACGAATTCCCCGAAATGCAATTGAATCAACTGTTTACTAGGCACTTACTCCTACAATAATCGCGTTTTATGGCATTTTTGAATATATTATAAAACAACATTCGAATCGAACTACTGTGCTCATTGGGGATTTCGAATGACAAACCCCGGCTTAAGTTGAAATTTTCAAATACATGTCCCTAATGTAGTTGTAAATTCTACTCGCAATATTCCATGTACTACAGCAGCTATATTTTGATATACAAAGACTGAGATGCAAATCGTGTTGAACTTTGCATGTGAAAAATCATCAATCGCAGGTGTAGCGAGCAAAACGTAAACGCGTCTATTGCATTTTGCTGCAACAAACTTGTGCGAATTTTTGGTTTATATTTAATTGATAGAGACATTTCTATCGTGCAATCAGCTGCATACGTTGAATTGATTCACTGGGTTTTCATAATTTTGCTATTAAGCATTTGTCGTTATTCTCGTTTGTTGCATTTTTCCGAAGAAGCTTTGTATAGTTGCACCTAAATTGTAGAGAAAACTTGGTTTCACAAAACGTGTTTTGCATATTGTCTGAACTGGCGCCCGTGGATTTTTGATTTTGGGCGCAAAACTATGAATATTCAGATTTGCAAGAAAAAAATTGGCTTATATTACGCATTCCAAGTAATTCTCAATTAAAATATTTGGCACACTATTGACATTTTTTCTGGCATACATCATCAAATTTCATTCTTCAAACGGATTTTGCAAACAACTCAAACATACATGCCTCCTGAATAAAATCACTTTACAGAATATTTTTTTTCATTTTCAAAATCATCAACTTCGTTCGAAATTTTTCTACACGATTTCAAACACAAAAATTTTAATAAAGTCAAAGAAATTTTTGCTCATTGAATTTTGTCATTTAGTTCTCACCCAAAGTATGGTGATATATATTAAAAATATTTGAAATATTTCCTGAATGCACCAATGCCGGAGATCGTAAAAATATTGCGCAGTTTGCATCGCACGAGAGAATAAAAATAAATTATTATTTTTTATGTTCCGCACAATATTATCAGTTCAAATTTTCCGTAAATTGTTCACAGACCATATCGAATGCAATAAAAGATTTGAAGATATATTGCAAGCGATATTATCTCGAAGCTGAAAAAAAAACTAAAAATCGTAGGTCTGTGCAAAGTTTCATTCGTTTCTCCGAAAAGATGATTTAAATGACTTATAACTTTAGTTTTGATCTGGGTAATTCATAAGCTTCAGTATGACAATCACTTCACATTCAAAAATTGAATAAAACAAGACCCACAATTCATCACAATATTAAAATTGATCTTATCAGAAGTTGTTTTCTGCCATTCATTCCTTGATATTTATTTTATGCGCGTTTTTTCTTAGTAGAAGACGTTTTATTGACTCACATTTACTCAAATTTATTTTTGGAGACACAAAACCAATCGCCTGAAAACGACAGAGATCACTAAATACACTCAAAGCGCTGATTTCGGCAACGAGCAATGAAATTCAATGTATTTGAATATAAATTCGATTTTAGCTTTGCTGTCGATTATGAGAACGATTCACTGTTGAAAAAAACTGATCAGCTTATGTACTACTACCTCTGCCTTGTTGCGATGTTACATTGCGTATGAAAGGAAAAAAAAGCGTTTCGTGCAAAGAGTGATCAAGCAATATCAGCCAGTATCAACAGTGGCATGGCAAAATGGAGAGAAAGAGATATAACTAATGTCTGGCGCATATTCAATGAGCAATAATATTTTTAGCTTTGTTTGCTGTAATGCAAAGTCATAGCACTCGTTTTTATACTTGTGTTTGAGCTAATTGGCAATAAACTGACGTTTGGTTAATGGCAAGCGCATCAATAGTTGTCTTATTTTAAGAATATTATATATTTGTTCAAACGTATTTAATGTTTTACAATTTTTTTAACATGAATTCGAACAATTTTCGTAGAATCACATTCAAACACACTCGCGCACAAAATTTGTGTGGACAATAATCATAACAAATACTATTCCATTCAAACTGAGTAGATTTATTTTGATCAACAGTCATATCGTTTCCGATGTTTGTTATTGTTTGGCAACATTTGCAGTGGTCTTGACTAGGAAAGCCCATTGAATTGTTACCAATTGAAAGCAAGCACATGAACACATAATTCAAATCAAAACACGGAACTTCACTAATGGTTAAATACTCGTGCGTATCTGCGTGTATTGTAATGCAAAAATTTTAATTTATCCACAAACAAATATTTCAAAATGATCGCCATTAACTAATACAAACATAATACTATTACTAGTATTTTATTGTATGTATACATTGGAAAATATCTTTTTTATTTGTTTGGACTTGCGATTAAAACTGTACGATATATTTATAGTTTTTGTGAATGATCATTACTTTTGTGGTCGTTGAAAACTTTGTGTGTGTGTGTGTGTGTGTTTTTTTTTAATTAGCTTTGACAATTTTTTTCTCTGATTCTATAATAAATTGATTTTTTAAACAATACAAAAGAATTTTTTATTAATATTTTGAGTCTACGTTATAAAAGTTTTCTTGCATTGACTTCACTTGCCACTAAGTCACTATATAATGAATCAGCTTAAAAAAAACTCGTTTGACTTGTGTCTCTCCGTGTGCTTTGCTCGCACACAAATACATGCGTTCAAGCTTCAATACACATTCACACTTATCCGATGATCCACAGCTTCGTCACGCACATTCACCGAACACATGTCCAAAGCTGTGAAACAACAAAACGATACAGACATACGTAGATCATATCCGCATCCAATCGCTTACAATCCCACATAAAAATGAAAATTGATACAAACATTGCTTGTTTTTAACGAGCAACTAATACGTCGTCTGTCTAATATGTATACAATATACAGAATATTATTGCACACAGTAGTGTATGTGTAGATATGCGTTGGCTCTCTCTTTTTCTCTATTCGTTTTTCAAGCAGCTACCGTTTGAATATTTCATTGAGTTCAATACAAATTGTATAAATATAGACATGAAATCGTTATCTCTTTCGTACCCAGCGTTGCGTTTCGGACTATATATTTGTTCGTATTAAAATAAGTTGTGAATCCAGTGTATGTTTACGTATGTATGTAATTTGTGTATATGTATGTGAGAGACTACATTCAACAGCTAATGATGTGTGCCAATGGTCAATGTGGCAGTAAAACACTGAACGATTATCAGTGTGCGGGTCTTTCTTTCTTTTTTGTCGGCAATTAGGGAATATTTCGGGGAATTTACAGATATTTTTTTACAGTTTGAGAAGAAAGAATAGACATATATTCTTCAACTGAATTGGTTTCCAATCGAATGAAATGTCTTAATCGAAAGACATAGAAAAATATTATTGCCATAAACTGATTTATAAATGAATTCTCGAGAATAATTGTGATACTTCACAAAAAAGTCCTGTAGTACAGGAACACACAGAAAAAGATACAACTAGATATCGTGCCATTTAAAATTTGGAACTATAGTTGGCAATCTGTTTAAAATTGTATTCATCCATACAATTTTTATACAAATTCGTCCTCGTTGGTTTTGAACACAAAAAAAAACGATATGGACAATTTTTAAATATAAATTTTTTTTTCTGTTCCACTTGAATAAAATTCGTTTTTCAGGTCATGTCTGAAATTCATATTGAAAATAGGCTTTTCACATTAAAGAAAAAAGTATGAATATAAAAGAACCCTTATATTTAGGATAACGCCACAAAACAATAACACCAGAAGTCTGAATGAATTCGCACACATTAACACACTTTAATTTTGATTAAGTGCTTAGCATGGCTTTCATTTGTCTGTATAGTACAAATTCACATGAAAAATGGGTCAAAGTCCCATCAACCAAACAAAACCAACATAATATTCATATGGTGTATTTAAGGAAATTGTATTCATTCCTGTAGGTCATTCAATATATCTTTTAACTAATTTTATTTCTCTATGTATACAATATGCAATTTCAATGTTTGTAAACCAAATATAATCTGAGGTTTTAAAGCACCCAATACTAAAGAGGGTCGTTTTTTACAATAAAGTCCGTGATAAAAAAAGACAATATTTACATACATTAACCAAATATTTACATAGTCTATTAACTATTGACCTTCGTGTCTTTCACCACGAATTATCTAATAAAACCACAAAAAATTCACTGAATCGAATTTTTATCTTCCCCATACGTTATTCCATATTATTTACACTTGTTTGATCAGAAGCTATAAAACCGTAACCGTAACATATATATTTAAAGAATATTATTATTTGTCAAAATCTAGATATTTCGGGGACCCACATAATATCGTGGCATTTCGTCTTATGGCCTTAATTAACAATACCTGTAATTATTAGATTTCTTTTTCCAAAAATAAATTGTGGTTATTTTTATAACCCCTTTGAGCACAGAATTTATAAAAATTCTCTGTTTTTTTATTCAACATTTTTGATAAGTATTATAAAATTTATTTTACCTGAGCTCAACTTTCAAATTCTGCGATGTGCAAACTACACACATTTCCCACGCTAATTAATTTTCGGTACTTCAAATCGTTTTCATCACAAATATTTTCATTCCATGCCACTTTTGCACGAAATGTGAGATACAAATTATTTGTAACATATGCAAACAATATCCTTTCACAGTTGAACCAATTCCCTGAATGAATGAACACGTTCTGTTTCCATTTCACAAAAGATAGAAACTGAATTGTCCCAATTGGAACTACAAAGCAGGAATGCGAGTATCAGTTAATGTTTATCAACTAAAATAATGTTCATATTTTTAATCTGTAATACAAGCACACTTCGTTGATTTAATGTAAAACTCTGAATGTGTTACCTTGCATGGACCTGTTTCCTTTACGATTGAGCGTTGAAAGAAGAAATTGGAAAAACCCATTAACAAATCGAAAGGAAGTATTGTCTAACAATACTGAATTCGTGTATATGTTGGCATACGTTTTGTTTTCGTTTTTTTTTCTTCATCTATATGTACTGTAAAGCGGCTCCTTCAATGTCAATGTGTGCGCTCATCGCGTGTATTTTCATTTAAAAGGAATGTAATACATTTGTGTTGGGAACGGCCAGAATACATATCAAACGAAAAGCAAAAAAAGAAGGAATCAAGTAGAGAAACAAACGAAACAATGGTGGTGAAGTGAATCGATTTGTTATGTACGAGTACGATTCCCTCACGCGACCAAAGAACTCATTATTGTTAATACCCATAGTACTTTCTGCAAAAATGTTTTAATGAATTTAATATGGTAGAAATTTCAATGACATATTCTGTAAACGAATGTGCTGTAGACTGTATAGTACTACTATGCCGGTCAGTTAACGCATATTATTATTTTTTCAGAGTATCAACAATACATTATCTCGCGAAAGTTCACAGGAATATTGTGTAAGATTGAAAAATATGTTAATATTGAAATAATGCCACTACACCAACCTCCGCGAATGACCATTTCTTAGAAATTCCCACTACGTAACAGTCGTCAACTGAGTGAACGTTATACATATTGTATATATACGTTATACGTATGTTATAATATAATAAAAATCTTTTTTATATAAAATTTGCGTTCAAAACAGATTTTTTTAATTCGTACTTATTTCATTTGTGTAAGTAAACAAGTCGACAAGTCTCACGCACTATAAGAATGGTGGAGAAAGAGCGATGCTCAACCAATGGAAGTAAGTTTATCGTTCCAATTATAGGTGTTTCGTAATGTTTCATAATTATAATTTTTGGTTTTTTATTGTGACGTTTCAAATTAAACGATTGGAATTATTTCATTTTCAATGACGTTCGACTGGAGTCTGATTTTAGTATTTTATTTTTATCGTGTCGTCTATCATTTGCATCAAGTTTGTGTTTGGATGGTTGTAGGGTCGAGCGCAGACAAGGTATTTCATGAATGAATGCAAATCATTTCATATATGTATTACAACAACTGGTTTTGAGATTTAAAATTTAGGCTTTTCTGCAGTATTTATATGATTCAAGCGGTGCGGTGAATGTGTCTATGACTCATACATTTAACAATGCGATATTAGCAGCATCTGTGTTGCTTCAAAAATATTTGCTATTTTGACTCTTTGAACATTAGCATTTGAATAATGTTCTCCCAAATCAAAACATTAATTTCACTGCTCGTGAGAATGTGTGTTGCTGTACTATATTTTGATCTATATAACCGAACTTATCACGAAACGTATATGACATGCTATATGATATGCTATTGGTCTGTTATTTGTGCCATCACGCAACAAACAGATTTCAAACAAACTTACACGCCTAAGTAAATCAAAAATGTGGCCGTACAATTATTTTTATCATCGTTAAAGATATATATTCTCATATTTCATGGTTGAAACGTTTAAGCCAAATCAATACATCACAACAAAAATAACAAAATTTTTACAATAATAGATAAGCGCCGTTCATGTTGTATTTAATCATTAATCAATATTGATTTTTTTTATTTGGAAGATAAATTTAGAGACCTGCTCTTGTTAAGCGATTAGGTATTAAAATTTATAGTATATTATAAATAATTTTGTTTTATTTTCTTGAATAAATTTGAATGTGTTGAAAAAAACTCAGCACAGATAAGTCTTAACCTTAGAAATGTTTTCGTTTAATGAATTATTCCAAAGAAATTCTTATCATATGACGTATTTAGCATAAAAAAGTCGCATTATCTAAAATGAAAATTATTAATAAAAATGACGAATCTTTCTACCGAAAATGAATCATTTTTAATTTGAAGAATAAAATTCTGATTCTTAATTTATTAATTGCCTTTTCAAAATACATTTTTCTTATTCGTATGAGTTTTTCAAACTAAAATTCTACTTCAGTTTTCAATAATCCAATACTTCAGTTTTCGAAATTTTAATTGAGTAAACAAAAATTCAAATTATTTTCTACGTGGAGAAAACGAAGCTTAAGTTTATCTGACAGATAAATATTGCACGCTTAAATGTCAAAGTGAAGCTGTCATATTGTTATGGAATACCGTACAAAATTAATGATTCTTTTTTTTTCAAATGGATAATCTTACCTATGATTTTCAGTTTTTTCGTCACAAAAATGAATAATTAAATAATTTTACTATGCATTTTTTTTTTCAAAATATACTTTATTGAAGATCATTTCAACTTGTGCAATTCAAATTGTGCTCTTTTTAATCATTGATAACATATTTGAAATGTTTTTGAAGTTTCAACAATTAAAAATACGTTTCATCATTTCCTAAGTATTACGGCTTAATAACTACAATTTTTTTTCATTTATCACCGCTTGTAATGATATTTTAATTCGAGTGGTTTGTGTGCTATGAGGGAGATCAAAATTACGACTTACGCGTGTAGTCATTATACATTGGTATAACTTTTAAAGCGACCTCATTGAACATAATATGTGATTTTTAATTGAAATTGACTGCGTCCATTGATTATAAGGGAAAATTAATAATGCCGATATTGTGGACCTTAAGCACTTTATGCTCTTATTTGATTGAGATGAATGCCGAATTTAAACCATGCCAAATCCTTCTGTTCCTTCCGAAATTGCAATAAGCAACGATTTTTCAAAGTATTCGTATTTCTCGTAATCAGGCAAGCATAGTTGATTGAAGCATGTGTGGGCTGTTGGTAAATTGCCAAAGGTTGGTGCAGCCGTGATTTGGAATCTTGGACTCAATTCCTACAAAAAAAAACGAAATAGAAACGACATTCAAAAATGAATGAGCATTCATTTTCAAAAGCGTGGACTGTAATTACTTGAAACCCTCCTGGTGGCAAGACACTACATCCTGTGGTAAACTGTAGTAAACGCGCCATTTCGGTCTGATTGAAATTACTAACTGCCGTCCAAAACCAGCCAAGGACTTTGCGAAATTCAGGTGAATTGCCATTTGCAATGTGATGCATACGAAAATCACTTATATTATATTCACCTAGTGGAAAAATCAGAAAAGAAAAAAAAATGATCAAAATTCTTCAAAAAGATAGTAAATTAGTTTGTCAAGTATTCGCCCATACCTGTGCCGCAAAGCAAAAGCTCTAACTCATTTTCATCAAATATGCTCAGCAGGTTGTCAGGTATTATACCTAAGGGGGGAATCACAAAAGAAAAGAATAAAATTTAAAATAATCGATAAGTAATCGGAAAATAATCGAAAATCGAAAATCAGGTATTATACCATTTAAGCCCTTTAAAAAGCTATCGACTTCATCACGCACGGCATTACAAAGACGTTGTTGTGCCAGTGCATCCAAATACTGAAAAAAAAACAGACACATAGCATATAACTGACATGACAACAGCTACCAAAATTTCGATATACCTGATTTTTCGTCTCATTAGTTACACGGATTTTTGATCCATTTGGTATCAATTCAATGGTCTTAACCAGTTGGCCACTTGCATCATAAACATCTTCAGTGAAATATAGTTCCAAGTTGTCGTTCTCATCCAAATTAGTTTCCAGTATGTATTTCACTTTCGAAAGGTACAGATCTGGATCGTCATGCTCAAAATATCTGTAGCCAGTGCGTAATCCAATCAGTTGCGCAAGAAAACTGCGCGTAAATCGTGCCCGAATCATTTGTCGATAAGATCCGCCCAATGCACTTTCATATAGACACTTTCCGACTATTTTTCCAGCAAATTCAAAATGTTTGAGTTTCAGAGATGTCGGCCGATTTGAATTCGGATGAACAAGTGCCTGTTGTTTATCATGAAAGCTACAAAACAATCCACTGCGCGGATCAAACAGAGCACAACAAATCAATTCGAACCACTCGCGTCTTAAACCGCCCCAATCTATTCCTTGCTCCCCCTGGAATGTTACTACAAAACAAATACAAAAAATTGGTTATTAAATCATGTTGTGATTTAAAAAAAGGCACATTTAACATACCTTCGAAATTGCCACACCAATCCGATACGGAGAACCCTTATTCATAAAAAATTTAGTGTAAAATTAATTTATTTCTTATTTAATTGTTTTATTTCATTTGATTTGTACCTTTTGTAGCTTTCATACTGGACTCCAATATTTTTTCACGATTCACTTTAAGCGACAACTTTTCGTGGTAGAAATTTGAATGATATTTGCGAACTTCGTGGTAGAAAAAGTCCTGTTTGTCTTTAAATGTCTCACTCCCACCAATATTTTTCAACAAAAAATGAGTGAACGTGGCTGCAATTATATTCCTATCTTTCGATGCAATTTCAATCTTTGGCTGACTTCCATCGTCAATAACAAAAACAGGACCATACTGGCTAAGATTCGACGTTGGCAAGAAAATGAACTGAATTTAAAAAATAAGTAAATCTCATGAATATCCCTTTTTTTATATGGCATATGATTACCTTTGTGGAGGGGCAAAGTCTGAATGTTGCAATGCGTTTTGGTATTAGTTTCAATATCTTCTCCTTCACAACAATCTTTTAATAATAAATATTAAAGGCAGAAAGTTGATAAGTCAAATTAAAATGATATTTTTTGCCCACTGAATCATAATTTATTTTTATACATTTACCTGTTTCGGACCAATGTAACAAACCACTTTGCGCGGTGAACATTTGGATTTTTGCTGTGAAAATATGTTTAATAGTTTGGCTTCGTAGCAGATATTACGTTTGGAAATATTTTTGTGAACTAATGTAGTGTCGCTGCTACTTAAAACTAAAACATCAAATGATCCATTAGGGATGAGCTGACCTTTGAATGTAATGCAAGCTTTGACACAAATCGGCTCCGGAAAAAGCATGGTCACTGAGATGCGAAGATTCACTTTATCATACGATAGAATAATTGCATCGCTAAGTTTTTCATCTCTCACATCATTCAAATCATAAACTTTCACTTGAAAATCCTGTTGACAAATAAAAACATATTGTACGTTATAGCACATAAAAAAAACTAAAATAAGGGATTTATTTTATTTATCTTACACGAATGGCATCTATATCACGTTTGAATGTGCAACCATTGCCAAATTCGTCACGAGGTTCAATGTACAGTAATGTTGCAGCGCTTGCACAACAAACAACTGTATTTGCCGGACGCACCAAACGAGATTTCGTTGAGTCAATTGATCCTGGTACAAAGTTTCGAACAAATGGACTACCAGCAATATGACTTGAACCGATCATCACCGAAATTTTATAAGATCCAGCAGTACGAACGGTGAACTTGACTGAAAATATATAATTATATATTTCAAAGCATTTTATGCAATTGTTTGTTAGATTTCGTGACGTGATGGAATCAGGTAAGCCACCTATATGGGCTAAAACCATATTTTGTCCCAAAACATCATGTAGTTCAACGAATAGTATAGTTCAACGAATGGTATTGTACAGATTTTGTGATAAATACAGTCTGTGATCAGACGGTGAATGAATAAATAAATAACTTAGCAATTTTAATCGCAAGGTAAAATTGATCATATTCACAATAGACATGGTTCTTAATGAATATCAGTATTTTTTAATGTTATTATTAAAGAACACAGATTAAACATTTTACGTAGGTTGCTCCATAATTTTTTTTAAAATGGTACTTATAGTGTT